>NC_057717.1:92465685-92482697 GCF_004010195.1 Chiloscyllium plagiosum | reverse complement strand
TGGGCCCAGCAGCACGGTCTAGAGTGGGCCCAGCAGCACGGAGTGGAGTCGGCCCAGCAGCACAGTCTGGAGTGGGCCCAGCAGCACAGTCTAGAGTGGGCCCAGCAGCACGGTCTAGAGTGGGCCCAGCAGCACGGAGTGGAGTCGGCCCAGCAGCACAGTCTGGAGTGGGCCCAGCAGCACAGTCTAGAGTGGGCCCAGCAGCACGGTCTAGAGTGGGCCCAGCAGCACGGAGTGGAGTCGGCCCAGCAGCACAGTCTGGAGTGGGCCCAGCAGCACTGTCTGGAGTGGGCCCTGCAGCACAGATTGGAGTGGGCCCAGCAGCACGGTCTGGAGTGGGCCCAGCAGTACGGTCTGGAGTGGGCCCAGCAGCACGGTATGGAGTGGGCCCAGCAGCACGGTATGGAGTGGGCCCAGCAGTACGGTCTGGAGTGGGCCCAGCAGCACGGTATGGAGTGGGCCCAGCAGCACGGAGTGGAGTGGGCCCAGCAGCACAGATTGGTGTGGGCCCAGCAGCGTAGTCTGGAGTGGGCCCAGCAGCACGGAGTGGAGTGGGCCCAGCAGCACAGATTGGCGTGGGCCCAGCAGCGTAGTCTGGAGTGGGCCCAGCAGCATAGAGTGGAGTGGGCCCAGCAGCATGGACTGGAGTGGGTCCAGCAGCATGTGGTGGACTGGGCCCAGCAGCACAGTTTGGAGTGGGCCCAGCAGTGCAGACCTGAGTGGCAGTATCAGAGGTAGGTTTGAACCCTCAGCCGCACCTGCATCTTCGGGGTGGTTCTAGTGTGGAAACATGCATAGAGGTTGGGTTCTCATTGGCATCTATATCCAGCGCAGATTCTTGGAGGCGGTGATGGAGGTGAGTTTGGGTTCTGTATGTAACCATGTGGGATCAGCATTGGCCAGGTGGGCCTGAAGTGGCCTCAAGGTGGCGGTAGTGGTGTTGGTTTTGGGCCAGTGCAGTACCAGGTGGTATTATTGGCGACTGCATTTGTAAGGTCTATCGAGGACTCATAGTGACGCGGTTGTCGGAGGAGGAGAGACGGCACCCAATATGGCGACTGTCATTCCAGTGTGGCGATGGGGACACGTACCTGGCCACCAAGGCCATGACAGAACAACTAACACAAATGACTGTAAAGTTGAACATGTTTTTATTAATCTCTTTATTCTTCTGCCTTTAGATTCTTTGCTTTTGTTGATTTTTCTGTGTTTTAAGACAGTGCTGGAAAGTGGCGATTCTATATGACATCTATAACCGTGTTTTGTAACAAAATACATGTGACAATAAATAAATCAAATCAAATCTCGGGAGTTTCTCCTCCATTCCTTCTAATTTCATTTCATCACAGTTTTGGACGTATCGGTGAAAGGGACTGGAGTACAGATATAAAGGTGAGCTGCTAATGTTGTACAGAGTTTTGGTGAGACCCCCATCAGGCATATTAAGCATACAGGTACAGCAGGTAGTGAAGAAGGCTAATAGCAAGAGGGATTGAGTATAGAAGCAAAGAGGTTCTTCTGCAGCTGTACAGGGCCCTGGTGAGACTGCACCTGGAATGTTGTGTGCAGTTCAGGTCTCCAAATTTGAGGAAAGACATTCTGGCTATTGAGGGAGTGCAGCGTAGGTTCACGAGGTCAATTCCTGGAATGGTGGGATTACCTTACCATGAAAGACTGGAGCGACTGGGCTTGTATACCCTTAGTTTAGAAGACTGAGAGGAGATCTGATTGAGACATATAAGATTATTAAAGGATTGGACACTTTGGAGGCAGGAAACATGTTTCCGCTGATGGCTGAGTGCCGAACCAGAGGACACAGCTTAAAAATAAGGGGTGGGCCATTTAAGAGAGAGATGAGGAGAAACTTCTTCACCCAGAGGGTGGTGGGTGTGTGGAATGGTCTGCCCCAGAGGGCAGTGGAGGCCCAGTCTCTGGATTAATTTAAGAAAGAGTTGGATAGAGCTCTCAAGGATAGTGGAATCAAGGGTTATGGAGATAAGGCAGGAACAGGATACTGATTAAGGATGATCAGCCATGATCATATTGAATGGTGGTGCAGGCTCGAAGGGCAGAATGGCCTACTCCTGCACCTATTGTTTATTGTCTATTGATTTGGGTCTGTGCACCAAGGGTGGCTATCGATTTATTGAAGGTAGTACATTGAGGACTCACTGAATCAGCTCAAGGATGAAGGAGTTTGAGCTGTGATGGAAGACTGAGTAAATTGAGTCTTTTAGATGATGACAGACAATTTCTTTGAGATGTACAAGATTCTGCAGAGGTTTGGCAGTGTGGTGGCCCAGTGGTTAGCACTGCTGCCTCACGGCGCCAGTAACCCGGGTTCAATTTAGCCTCAGGTGACTATCTGCGTGGAGTTTGCGCATTCTCCCCATGTCTACATGGGTTTCCTCTGGGTAGTCCGGCTTCCTCCCACAATCCAAAGATGTGCAGGTGAGGGTATATTGGCCATGCTAAATTGCTCATAGTGTTCAGCGGTGTGTAGGTTAGGTGCATTGGTTAGGGGGAATGGGTCTGGGTGGGTTAATCACTGGAGGGTCAATGTTGACTTGTTGGGCTGAAGGGCCTGTTTCCACACTGTAGGGATTCTATGATTGAGCAACTCTGTCCACTGGGTGGAGAATTTAAAATACTGGGTGTGGGATCTTGTGCACTGCACAGACTCAGGATTAAGGCCTAACCCTTTAGGATGGAAATGGAGACAAGTGTCTACGTACAGAATAGACTGACTTTTGATCTCTTTGGGAATCAAAGAATATTGGGATTGGGACCCTGTTACATACCGATCTCGGGCGACTGTCTGTGTGGAGTTTACACATTCTCCTCATGTCAGTGTGGGTTTCCTCCGGGTGCTCTGGTTTCCTCCCACAGTCCAAAGATGTACAGGTAAGGGTGGAATGGCCATGCTAAATTGTCCATAGCGTTCAGGGATGTGCAGGCTAGGTGGGTTAACCATGGGGAATGCAGGGTCACAGGAATAGGGTAGGGGAGGTGGGTCTGGGTGGGATGCTCTTGGGAGGGTCGGTGTAGACCCAGTGGGCTGAATGGCCAGTTTCCACACTGTTGTGATTCTAAGGACTGCCTGAGGTTTTCCATTGGAGCTCAGTGACTGTCTCTTGCTCTCACACACAAGCTCTGTCAGCAGATACACTGCTTGTTTCCAGCTTTGGTAGCTCGGTTTTGTTGTTGGAATGAAATACTTTTAAAAATAAAAATAAAATAAAAGCCTCTTGGACATTTCCTTGTCAGATGCCATTCAAAGAATTCACTCTGTGAAAAAATGGAAAATTACCAAATATTTCTCACTGCTGCCTGCCTCTTGCAATGGGACTTTTTCTTCATGGTTTTCAAATGCATAGGCTTTCCAGGAATTGTATGCTGCTAGGATCATTGGCAAGTGTGTATTTTCAGACATAAGCTGTGCCAGGTATGGTATCTGAAAAATGTGCTGCTGGAAAAGCGCAGCAGGTCAGGCAGCATCCAAGGAGCAGGAGAATCGACGTTTAGGGCACAAGCCCTTCTTCATTCCTGAAGATGCTGTCTGACCTGCTGCGCTTTTCCAGCAACACATTTTTCACCTCTGATCTCCAGCATCTGCAGTCCTCACTTTCTCCAGGTATGGTATCTGTTGTGCTATGTGCACCAGTACCATCTGACATGTCTTGTATAGATTCTCTGACTAATCTTTCCAATTGATATTAATCTAAGTTATGACTCCAACTGGGGACCAATATACACATAAAATCTTCAGAACACATGAGGCTCAGTCAAGATAAGCAGAATCATTTTTCTACTTTTTAAATCTATTTTTCGAATCGACCTGTTCAGAAATGCTATTACACAACTCTGGAGCAAGTGGGACTTGAACCCAAGCCACCTGGTCCTGGCATAGGGACACTACCACTGTGCCACCAGAGAATTGGCTTATTACACAGTACTGAGATACTAGTTACATTGTAACTGAGACACATGAGAGTCCTTTGTAAGACCTCATTATGGGCAAGGGTCAAAGAATCAGTCTTCCATAATGTAAGCTGCAGAGACTTAGCACTGGACTGGTGACTCAAACAGATACACACACACACATTCTGTGTCTCTCTCTATCTCACACACACACACTCTCTCTCACACACAAACACATACACTCTCTCACACACATGGATACACACCCACTCTCTCTTGCACACACACCCAGTCTCTCTCACATGTATGGCAGCATGGTGGCTTGGTGGTTAGCCCGGCTGCCTCACAGCATCAGGGACCCAGGTTCAATTCCAGTCTCGGGCGACTGTCTGTGTAGAGTTTGCACATTCTCCCCGTGTCTGCGGGGGTTTCTTCCGGGTGCTCTGGTTTTCTTCCAGAATCCAAAGATGTGCAGGTTAGGAGAATTGGCTATGCTAAATTGCCCATAGTGTTAGGTGCATTAGTCAGAGGGGAGTGGGTCTGTGTGGGTAACTCTTCGGAGGGTCGGTGTGGACTTGTTGGACCAAGTGACCTGTTTTCACACTGTAGGGAATCTAATCTAATCACTCACATACATACACATACTCCTCTCTCTCACATACACATACTCACAAATGCACACTATCTCTCGCTCAAGCATGCACATTTGTATATACATGCACACTATCTCACACACACACTCACATATACATACACACACACGCACACATACATGCTCTCTCACATGCATACTTGTATACACACAGGCGTATAATAGACATATATATATACAATCTGTCACATACACACACTCCTATATACATACATGCGCACTCATTTGTGCACACTCTCTCATGCATACACTCCTATACACACACATGTATATGCGCAAACACACATTCTCTCTCTCTCACACACACACATTCCTGTACACATGTGGTCTTAGAGTAGGATAAAAGGCAGACACAACATCTAGGGCTGGAGGGCCTGTACTATGGAAGGATTCAGAGGGATATGGGCCAAATGCTGGCAAATGGGACTAAATTAATTTAGGATATCTGATCATCATGGGCGAGTTGAACTGAAAGATCTGTTTCTATACATCGCCATGGAAACCTAATCTAGTCCCATTTTCCAGCACTTGGCCCATATCCCTCCAAACCTTTCCTAGTCATGTAACCATCCAGATGCCTTTTAAATACTATAATTGTACCAGCCTCCACAACTTCCTCTGGCAGCTCATTCCATACATGCACCACCCTCTGTGTGAAAAAATTGCCCCTTAGGTCCCTTTTATATCTTTCCCCTCTCACCCTAAACCTATGCCCTCTAGTTCTGGACTCCCCCACCCCAGGGAAAAGACTTTGTCTATTTATCCTATCCCTGCCCCTCATGATTTTATAAACCTCTAGAAGGTCACCCCTCAGCCTCTGACGCTCCAGGAAAAACAGCCCCAGCCTGTTCAGCCTCTCCCTGTAGCTCAAACCCTCCAACCCTGGCAACATCCTTTCTGCACTCTTTCAAGTTTCACAACATCCTTCCGATAGAAGGGAGACCAGAATTGCACGCAATATTCCAACAGTGACCTCACCAATGTTCTGTATATCTTTCTGTTTTTCTCGTATGAGAAGCTTAACAGAATGATCGATTATTTAACTGCTAACTAGCAACTGTTCCGAGATAGCATCATCCCATAAACACACCCTTAGCAAAGGCAAATTTAGATCTTTATCTATATTTTTCTTGAACGAATGTACACTAAATGACTCAACTACTGTCTGTGAACAAGTGCTCAATGTTTAATTCTTAATTTAATCACAGAATTTAGGAATCTCTGGCCAGGCTAGAATTTATTGCACATCCCTGCTTGCAGCTAAGAGTCAGTCCCACTATGTAACTCTGGAGTCACATGTAGGCCAGACCAGGATGGCAGTTTCCTTCCCTAAAGGACATTAGTGAAACATTTTTTTTAACGAACAATGGATTCATTCGAGTCTTAATTCCAGACTTTTATGAGTCCAAACTTCACCATCTGTCCTGACAGAATTCAAATCCAAGTCCCAAAACATTCCTTGAGTCTCAGGATTAACAGTCCAGTAACAATACCACTAGGTCATCACCTCTCCATTTTAACCACTCCCTAAAGGAAGCAACTTTGCCTGAATTCCTTACTGGAGTTCTGTGCGATTACCTTAGATATGTGACCCAGAACTTGGTCTACACACCAGTGGAAACATCTTCACTGCATTGACTCAGGACCTGACCATCATGCCTCATGTTGGGTGACCCTCTGTGTTTTGATTCAGAGCTGAGAGTCTGAGCTGGAGCTGACAGGGCTGCGACAGATAAATGAGATCAGTGAGCAGAGTCCCACAGAGCCCAGTGAGGGGTGAGAGCTCGCAGCAGTAGCTGATAGCTGGAGGAAATTGGGAGGTTTATCTGTCGAACATATGTGCATTAAGTACTTTCACACCCCTGATTCTGGCAATTTAGTGACTGAGACTGCACTCAGACTCAGATCCATGCAGTTAATTGGCAATCCACAATCGTACATTTCCAACAGAAAGTGAGGTCTGGCAATGATTTACTATTTTATTAGAAAACAGAGATTTCTAATAGCAGGGGCCTTTCTGATAGAGGCCATGCCCAGCACATACTTTACCTACAGTTCCTTCTCTGCCACTCAGTGCATTGAGTGACTTTACAGTTTCACTGTCTCCCAGCACACTCGATTTGTGTGTTTCTGTGAAAGATCTTGCTGTAAAATCCTTTCATTCATCGATGAACTAAACTGGAATATTCTGATGTCGGAGGATCAAGTGGCCTTGTTTCATTGTGGTGTGGAGGTGGGAAGCCAACCCAGTTAGTACCTGAAAGGGTTATTGATCAGAGATAAGCTCCAGCCAGTGTGTGTGTCTGTGTGTGTGTGTGTGTACATAAGTGTTTGTGTGTGTGTTGGTGTGTGTGTGTGTGAGATTGTTTGCCCATGACTGAGTGATTGCGTACATGGGTAAAGGGAAATCCTTAATGAATACTTTGCTTCAGTATTCACTACTAAGAGGGATCTTGACGTTTCTGAGGACAGCATGAAACAGACTAATATGCTAGAACAGATTGACCTTAAGAAGGAGGATGTGCTGAAACTTTTGAATAACATAAGGATAGATAAGTTCCCTGGGCCAGACGGGAACTGGCCAGAAAGTTGGAGGGTGGAAAATGTTATTCCCTTGTTTAAGAAAGGAAACAGGGGTAATCTTGGGAATTATAGATCTGTCAATCTTATGTCTGTTATGGGCAAAGTATTGGAAAGGATTCTGATAGACAGGGTTTATGATTACTTGGAAAACCATAGGTTGATTGGAGATAGTCAGCATGGCTTTGTGAGGGTAGGCCAAGCCTCACAAATCTTATTGAATTCTTTGAGGATGTGACAAGACATATTGATGAACGTAGAGTAGTGGATGTGGTGTATATAGATTCTAGGAAGGCGCTGGATAAGGTTCCCCATGGTAGGCTCATTCAGAAAGTAAGGAGGCATGGGATACAGGGAAATCTGGCTGTCTGGATGCAGGGTTGCCTGTTCCATAGAAGGCAGAGGGTGGTAGTAGATGGAAAGTATTCAGCCTGGAGCTTGGTGACCAGTGGGGATCGGTTGTGGGATCTCAGCTCTTTGTGATTTTTATAAATGACATGGATGGGGAATTGGAAGGGTGGGTTAATAAGTTTGCTGATGGCATGAAGGTTGGAGGAGTTGTGGATAGTGTGGAGGGCTGTTGTAGGTTGCAATGGGACATTGACAGGATGCAGAGCTGGGCTGAGAAGTGGCAGATGGAGTTCAACCTGGAAAAGTGTAAAGTGATTCACTTTGGAAGGTCAAATTTGAATGCAGATTTCAGGGTTAAAGGCAGGATTCTTGGCAGTGTGGAGGAACAGAGGGATCTTGGAGTCCATGTCCATACATCCCTCAACATTGCCACCCAAGTTGATAGAGTTGTTAAGAGGCATATGGCGTGTTGGCTTTCATTAGCGGGGGGGGGTGGGGATTGAGCTTCAGAGCCGTGAGGCTTTGCTGCAGCTCTATAGAGCCCTGGTTAGACCACACTTGGAGGATGTTGCATGGACTGGAGGGCCTGTCTTATGAAGAAAGGTTGAGGGAGCTAGGGCATTTCTCATTGGAGCGAAGAAGGATGAGGGGTGACTTGATAGAGGTGTACATGTTAAGAGGTATTTATAGAGAGGATATCTAGAAACTTTTTCCCAGGGCGGAAATGTCTATCACAAGGGGACATAATTTTACGGTGTTTGGAGGAAGGTTTAGGGGAGATGTCAGAGAGTGGTGGGTGCACAGAAGTGGTAGGAGATTCGAAGACATTAGAGACATTTAAGCGACTCTTAAATAGGCACATGGAAGATAGTACAATGAAGGGTATGTAGGTTCGTCTGATCTTAGGGTAATATTAAAGGTCGGCATAAGATCAAGGGCTGAAGGGCCTGTACTGTGCTGTACTGTTCTATGTTCTGAAGTGCATGAGTGTGTGAAGTTATGTGTGTACGTGTAAGTGTATGAGTGACTGTAAAGGTGACCATGTCAAACTCTGTGTATTTGTGTAACCGTGTGAGTGTGATTGAGTGTTCATGTGAGTGTGTGGGAATGTGTGTGTGTATGTGAGAGAGAGAGAATAAGTGCCTATATGTGTAAGTGTATGAATGAGTGTGCACTTGAGTATGTGAAACTGCTTTTTATGTATAAGCATGATGTGTAGGTGCCAGTGTTGGACTGGGGTGGACAAAGTTAAAAATCACACCACACCAGGTTATAGTCCAACAGGTTTATTTGGAAGCACAGTAGCTTTTGTGTGAGTGTGTGTGTGAGAGAGAGAGAGCATGAGTGAGTGAGGGTGTGTGTGAGTGAGCGAGTGTGTGTGTGAGAGAGAGAGTGTGAGTGTGAGTGAGTGAGGGTGTGTGTGAGTGTAAGTGTGAGAGTGAATGAGTGTGTGAGTGTGAGTGAGTGAGTGTGTGTGAACATGTGTGCGTATACCAGTAGCTAACTAATTGTTTCAATGTGCAAGACCAATCCTTGTGCTGATTCCATGTAGCTAATGGCAGTATGTGCTTACTGTTGAACCTCATGTCCCACATTTAACAGTCATACATTCCCGATATAATGTAACCTGCCGTGATTCTGTTCAACAAGAGGGAGCTTCCCTTCTGCTGCAGTCTCCAACAGGTGGACTTCCTTCTCCACTTGATATCAATAACTTAGATTAATCAATAAACAGGATTGCTGGCAGTGAATCTACACAAGGGATCGCAGATCGTTCTGGTGACCATGACAGAACATATTCCTTTTGGCAGAGATGCAAATGTCCAAAGGGATCCAGACTATCCTCATCAGAAATCTCTGAAAACCAACTTGTATTTGTAACCACCAAGTCCCCGGGACGCACACTGAGACAAACATCGACTGCATCTGGAGGACCATCAACTCTGACACTCTTTGGTCTGCCTGAAACGTGCTGGTCTTCCAGAGCAAGGAGTTGACCCTGACCGAGTGTTGCAGACTGGCACATTCAGAGGGCCAGGACTACGTGCTGAGGGACGCACTCAAGTTTGGGGCAGCTGCTGCCAAGGCCCAGTGGGGAAAGATCACCGTCTGAGGTCTTTGGATGCCCCGTCATCGTGGAAGGCGTTATTTGAATCCAAGTGCTGTTTTCCTTTTATTACATCTGTGGCTTTCCCTTTTAATGGAGTCAGGACAGGGAAAGGTGAGGACTCAGTGAAAAAATCTCGCCCAAGACAGACACTGTCAGGACACATTGGGGAAAGCTGCTCTAACTATAACATCGAGTCAACTGAAAGATCTGCTCTTTGGAGAACTCACTTTGTCTCTCATTTCACACCATGGTGGCAACTTTGAATCACAGAGTCATTCAGCACAGAAACAGACCCTTCAGTCCAGAGGTAGGAACCTTTTCATGTTGAAAGGCCGCATTATGTTAGTTGTAATCTAATAAGGCCGCATCCAAGAAACTTCAATTATATATTTTTCAAAATTCACATTATTTTGTAAAAATCTAACTACTATGTACTAACTAACTAAAATAACTAAATCATGAGCATAGGAGGTGAAATAGCCCTTATGACTTACCAATTTTTTTAATTGTGGTGGTCAGTCTGTGAGGATTATTTCGTTGAATTTTCTTTCACTCTCTGGTATTTTAAATACATTCATTTTAAGATTAAAATAAAAATAATAAAGGACGAAAAAAAAATCATTTTAATAAAAAATAAAAGATTTATTCTGCAAAACTTGGATTCATTCCAAAGACCACACTCGATGGCCGAGAAGGCAGCATGTACGTTCCCCACCCCTGCTCAGTCCAATCAGTCCAAACCAACCACCATCCCAAACTAAACTGGTCCCACCTGCCTGCGCTTGACCCATACCCCTCCAAGTTGAAACTTTATTGCTGGAACAGCACAGCAGGTCAGGCAGCATCCAGGGAACAGGAGATTCGACGTTTCGGGCACAGGCCCTTCTTCAGGAGCCCTCCAAACATTTCTTATTCATATACTTATCTATAAGTCTTTTATATGTTCTAATTGCACCCACATCCACCACTTCCTCTGGCAGTTCATTTCACACATGAACCACCCTCTGCGTAAAAAAAATCGCCTCTCACAATTTGGTACCATCAAATTTACTGCTGAAAAATGTGTTGCTGGAAAAGCGCAGCAGGTCAGGCAGCATCCAAGGAGCGAATCGATGTTTCGGGCATAAGCCCTTCTTCAGGAATGAGGAGGGTGTGCCAAGCAGGCTGAGATTAAAGGTAGGGAGGAGGGACTTGGGGGAGGGGCGTTGGGAATGTGATAGATGGAAGGAGGTTAAGGTGCCATGGTCTGGCGATGGAGGAGGCCAAGGACCAGCATGTTCTTGGCGGAGTGGGAGGGGGAGTTAAAGTGTTCAGCCACGGGGTGGTTGGGTTGGTTGGTGCGGGTGTCCCAGAGGTGTTCTCTGAAACGTTCCGCAAGTAGGCGGCCTGTCTCCCCAATGTAGAGGAGACCATCAAATTTACTCCCTAGATTATTAACCTTTTAAAATAACAACTGCCTAAGCTTCCATCTGCCTATGGTTCAGCAGCAACACTTGATGTTAGGAATGAACCCAACATCAGGGGAGAAAAGTTGTAACAAACTCAAGTTCCTCTCTCCACAGATGCTGCAGGGATTAGATTCCCTACAGTGTGGAAACAGGCCTTTTAGCCCAACAAGTCCACACTGACCCTCCAAAGAGTAGCCCACCCAGACCTATTTCCCTACCGTACATTTATCCCTAACACTACAGGCAATGGCTGATTCACCCTAATCTGCACATCGTTGGACTGTGGGAGGAAACCAGAGTGCCCAGAGGAAACCCACACAGACACGGGGAGAACGTGCAAACTCTACACAGACAGTCGCACAAGGCTGGAATCAAACCCAGGTCCCTGGCGCTGTGAGACAGCAGTGCTAACCACTGAGCCACCATGCAGCCCCAATATAAGGCTCTGAGGGGGTGTGACAAAGTGGAGGCATTACATGTGAGCCAATTCAGAAGTAGCGGGCACTGTTTAAAAATGAAGGAAACCACAGCGCCCAACAAAAACCCACATAGACACAGTCAGAATGTGCAAGCGTCACACATTCAGTCACCTGAGGCTGGAATTGAACCCGAGTCCCTGGCATTGTGAGGTAGTAGTGCTTACCACTGAACCACCAGCCCAGCCACCACAGTGTGATCGGCCCACCCAGGCATTCCCCAGCACTATTGACTTCTGTATCATGGAGAGTGAATTTGCCCAAAGGTGCAACAGTTATTTCCTAGAAATGTGGCCCATAAGCTTTTCGAGGCCAAAAGACCTATAGATAAAGAGAAAAGGAGAAATGACTCAGTTATTGAGAACATCCGATACCCCACTGGCTCTGGACAACACAGTGAAGGTACAATGGAAAGTTGGTAAGTAAGGAAATAGTTATGAGGTGACATTGAGTTTGGATCATCGGACATTACGGATTGAAGGAGTGACAGGGATGGGGGAGGAATGGATTGAGGGAGATGAGGAAGATGCCAATAATCAATTTAGCTTCATCAAGAGAGGCTGCAATGTGCCCCGAGTCCAACTCAGTGAAGAAGCGTTTATCTAAGGTGGGGTCTATGGAAACAGAAGATGCTCAGTGAGTGAGGAGCCAAGGGTCACAAGATTGACTGGATTTGAGAAACGACATGACAATGTGGTCAAAAGCATGGTTATTGACTTGATGGAGATCAAATGAAGGGGTGTGGAGCTCCAGGTCACCAGGGAGTCAGCAGATTTGAGCAAGGATACCCAAATCTTCACTGCATTGATGTTCTCTCTTTCTTTCTCCATTTCAGTCACAGTTAAAACCCTGCTCTGACCTGACTGATGGCTAACACAGCCTGGCCTTCTTGCAATAATGAATGCTAACAGGCATGTGAATCCGCTAAAGTTGGAGCAACAGCTGTATGTTGTTTTTATTGCAGTGTTTCCACAGGGTCAAGTCCTGAATCTTGTAGGAAAGAGCCAACAACAACCCACGTTGGTATAGGGCCTACAATTTCGTAAAACTGACAGCAACTCACGAGGAGAGTTGAAGACAGAGCCTGCTCACAAAGATAGGCTTTCCCCAGCACCTTGAAGGAGGAGGGAGGGGCAGACTGGACTGCAATGGGAAATGTCAGGTATCTTCCTAACTTATTGTTCCTGCTCATTCACAGACAGATGGAAGCTGAGGTAGTTGTAAATGTTCCAAAGCTAATAATCCAGGGATTAAATTGGGATCCCACAATGGTAGCCAAGGAGTTCATAATATGAGTGATGATGACTGTGGAGCCACTGAATTGATGTCAAAGCTTATTAAGCTTGGAAATGGGGATCTAGTCATTTGAAGACTCGAACATTAATGGTAAGACAGGGGGAGGAGACGTGTGATGAGTCAAAAGGGGCTACACATTGTAAGAGCAGAAAAATCCTGATTGTCAATAGTTAACAGTTTTGTCTTCGTAGATACTGGTGAACCTCTGTCGTCATCTGCCCTTGTTTTAGCTTTCCCGGTCTGTTGGCCTGCACTTTGCTCCTGCTGTTCCTGGCTGCCAGTTTATGCCAGCTGCCCGTGCCCTTGCTGCTTTGTGGAAACTTCCTAAAATGTGCCACAGCTCGCCAACACCGCAGCAGCCAGTTCACTTCAAAGGGAACGCCCACAGCCCCCCCCCCCCCCAACCCCGGGTCAGCACAAAGCACTTTCTGATCTGGCGGCGACAATGTCTGAACAGCTGCTTTGTTCATTCATCCCGGGGAGGTGGGCGTGACTTGCGTTTATTAGCTGTGACCCCTTGAAGAGGAGGTGCTGGCCCAGGTAGAATAACTGCTGCAGGCCCTGTGCTGTAGAAAGGTGTGCCAATAGGGAGTTGCAGAACAAGCAAGAAAATATGCCCGAATCGATCAGATGATCTCCCTACATCTCTGTTTGCAGTTTCCAGCTACTGAGCATTTAATAGTTGGAAGCGCCGACTCCATAAAGCCACTCCAACCTTCCAGATTGTTTACAAATACACTGCGAAACAATTGTGCTTTTGCTGGCAACTGTGATCTCAGTCTCGTCAGCAGGATCTGGGACTCCCTGTCCTGATGTGAGATGACACTGTGGCTTGGTAAATTGGCAGCACTACACGTTACAAATTTCCATTGAATGTATAGTCAATTATTACTGCAATAAGAACTTTTGAACAAACATCAGTGTGATGGAGAGCAATGTTTTTTATTGTATGTCAATGAACTGTCAATCATCATCTCACTGGTGCATACTCCTTGGCAACACCACTTGCCAACCAATTCATAAAAGTTCGATCGCTCTAATATGTTCATGGATCTCTTCACCATCGATGGCTCTACCGTAGCCCAATCTCTGGAATTCTCTCCCTGCCTCCTGTAAGACTGTTTATAATCTACCTTGCTCTAAAGTAAATATTTGCTCAATTGACCAAATATTGCCTTCCATGGCTTAGTGTCCGAGACACACAAGAGCAGGCTGTTCAGCTCCTCAGGGTTTCCCTGCGATCCATTTATCTCAATGCCATATTCCTGCGTTGTCTCCAGACCCCAGTAACCAGGCACTTATGAATCTCTGTCATAAACCCTACCTTCTGGGGGTGGGACACTGCAGTTTGCAGAGACACCATCCTCTGAGTGAATGAAGTCCTCCTCATTTCGGTCCTAAATGGTTTGCCTTTTATTCTGGGAGTTCTCAACACCACAAGGGAGATGATGGCCGAGTGGTGTTATTGCTGCACTGTTAAGTCAGAGACCCACGTAATGTTCAGGGGGACCTGGGCTCGAATTCCACCGTGGGGATGGTGGAATTTGAATCCAATAAAAATCTGGAATCAAGAGTCTAATGATGACCATTGTTGAGAAACCCATCGGGCTCACTCATGTCCTTTCGAGAAGGAAACTGCCATCCTTGCCCGGTCTGACCTACACGTGACTCCAGACTCACAGCGACGTGGTTGACTCTCAACCGCCCCCTGGGCAGCTAGAGATGGGCAGTTGTTGCTGCCTGGCCAGCAACGCCCTCATCCCATGAATGAATAAAGGGAAGAAAAACAGCTAGAGGGAACCATCTTTCCCTCATCTGTCCCTTTAAGATCTTTGTGAGTGTTGTCAGCAGCAGGTGATGTACATTTCTGTACGTTAGAGGTGCTATACAAACACAGGTCTTTGTTGTTGTCATTGCTATGCCCACTATGCTCATGCATTCACATCAGCAGGAAAAACTGATGAAGGGCTGATGCTCGAAATGTCGATTCTCCTGCTCCTCGGATGCTGCCTGACCGGCTGGGCTTTTCCAGCGCCGCTCTAATCTCCAGCATCTGCCGGTACCCACTTCCACCGAGACTGCCTCCTCAGTGCAACCCACACAGAAAGGCAAGGCCTTAATACTGTGGTGGGCGAACAGAGAGATAGCAATGCAGAACGACGCTGTGAAATGGAAAGTGCTACAAGCCTGAGACGAGGGAGGTGAGGGGAGAAGTTGCAAAGCAATGCGTGCTCAGAGAGCAGATGTCCTGTGGACAGAGCCATTGCAAACAGCAGGCTCGAGGTGAGAACCTAAAGCTGCCTTGGATCCGCTACAGGACAGGCATCACCAGCCATAAGTTGAAGAGCGTGGTGCTGGAAAAGCACAGCCGGTCAGGCAGCATCCGAGGTGCAGGAGAATCGACGTTTCGAACATAAGGCCTTCATCAGGAATGATGAAGGTTAGGGTTTCTCCTTATTACACCTGACCCTGCCAAAAGGTCACATGGCAAGAGGTGCAACCGTTCTGGCAGAGGTGCAACAGCATTATTTTGTTCCTCTGTGGGAGGAAGTTGTGAATTTGCCCCCCAGCCCGGGGACACAATCCAAGCAGAGCAGCACCAAGGGAGAGCCACACTATTACACACGCTGCCTTCTGTCCAGTCTCCCCTGGAGCTGCCAGACCTGCTGAGTTTCTCCAGCACTTTCTGTTTTTGTTGTACATTGAGGCTCTGTCTGACTTGAATGTAAATCAAACCATGCAGTGCTATGTACATTTAAAATAACAGGACATTCTCCTTGGTAACCTGCCAATAGTTATCTCTAGGGCAAACAATTTTAAACAGATTATCTCAGTATTATCATCTCTTTGCAATGGAGGGGAGGGGCGGAAGAAGGGGAAGAAGTGGAGGGGGGTGGTGGAGTGGGGTGGAGGGGAACTTGCTGCACACAGACTGGTTTCTCACATCTGAACAGTGACGGAGCCTGGAAACTGTGCCATTTGACCGAGAGGCGATACACAAATGCAAAACCTTTCCTCCTCTCCTTCCCGAACTGCTACCTTTCTCTTGGTCAGGATCTGATTGGATAGAGCCCACTGCTCACACCACCCCACCCCCCCCACCCAGCCATTGCATTCCCCTGCTCTTTGCAAAGGGAGCCAGGTGCTCACGGGCTTGGAGCGGTGTTGTTATTCGGCAACAGCAGACTCGCAGATTCAGAAATGTTGATGACAAGAGGCTGCAGTGTGAGTGTTGAGTGAGCCTCATAGAGGTTTACAGCACGGAAACAGCCCCTTCAGCCCAACCTGTCCATGCTATGCAGTTTTCACAATTAATCTCGTCCCATTTGCCTGCAGCAGGAGAAAGTGAGGACTGCAGATGCTGGAGATCAGAGTCGAAAAATGTGCTGCTGGAAAAGCGCAGCAGGTCAGGCAGTATCCGAGGAGCAGGAGGGTCGAAGCTACGATCATAACGTCGATTCTCCTGCTCCTCAGATGCTGCCTGACCGGCTGTGCTTTTCCAGCACCACACGTTTCGACACCCCTACCCCTCCACACGTATCTCACCGAGATTTTCCGTAAGATTGGGTCAGAATCAAAGAATCCTTCGCAGCGCGGAAAGTGGCCATTTGGCCCATCAAGTCGGCACCGACACTCCAAAGGATATCCCACCTCACATTTACCCTGGATAACCCACATGGCCTGAACACTGTGGGCAATTTAGCATGGACGATCCACCTAACCTGCATATCTTCAAACTGTGGGAGGAAACCTATGCAGACACGGGGCGAATGCGCAAACTCCAAACAGATCATTGCCTGAGGCTGGAATTGAACCCGGGTCCCTGGCGCTGTGAGGCAGCAGTGCTGACCACTGAGCCGCCGTAACAAACATCACAAGTTTCAGTTTGCCCAGTCCCTTTGGGTACACATCATTGGTGTCTCAAGCAGCAGTAGGATACAAACCCATGACTCAATGGGGAATGGAGCTTAAACCCAGTCCCTTAGATCACACACACACACACTCACAGACACACCCACACACACCCACACACACACACACCCCTACACCCACACACACCCACACAGGCACACACCCGCACACACACCCACACAGGCGCACACACACACTCACACACACAGACACACTCACACCCACACAGGCACGCGCACACACACACACACACACACCCACACACA
>NC_057717.1:92452398-92462937 GCF_004010195.1 Chiloscyllium plagiosum | reverse complement strand
GTGTGTATGTGTGTGTATATATGTGTGTGAGTTGTGGGATTGTGGTCAATAACACTCGAAAACGGTGAGTGGTGAAAATGACCTCTATTCAGCAACCGCTGTTCGAAGCAGTGATAGAATCCCTTTCTTACAGTAACTGCTTTACACACAGTTCTTACACAAATTAACATATAATCGCTTTACGCACAGTTCTTACACATATTAACATATAATCGCTTTACACACAGTTCTTACACAAATTAACATATAACCTCTTTACACACAGTTCTTACACATATTAACATATAATCGCTTTACACACAGTTCTTTCATATATTAATGTTCCATTACTATGGTCTTACATTGTTTTATCTCTTGGACACAAAAGGTTTGGGTGACTTCTGTCCAGTGAAACAGGACATAGTTGAAACATTTGCCAAGTGCTGGCTGTGACTCCGAGTTGAATTAAGAGTATCTGTCCGGTCTGTTTGCATGATCAAGAGGTGTTCGTCGTTTTGTCTTCTAAGTTAGTAAATTTTGGTAAAAAATTTAGACCTTTATGCTCTAAATAAGGCAGAAATTATACCTGTACTTCATTAAAAAGTAAAGACTATTAAACTGCTATTAAACTGGTGAGATTTGTTTAATATTTGTCGGTGTGAGTTTCATTGATTCATGCAGTTTCATGGAACACTGTTTTGACAATAAAGAAGGTAGCAGGCCTGTTTAATGTACTACTGGTCGGGGAAACTGATTGATGTTCTGTCCTGTGTTCAGGTCCTGGCTGGTTATCTTTTCCATAGTTTCAAGGGGTCGTGGAGACAAAATGTCAGCAGGGTATTGTTTAGAATATGTTACTATATTGACACTTACTCAGGGGTAGCTCTTGATGTAGAAATAGGCTGAAACACGACTTGTACCAAGGGTTGATAAGGACTGAAGGTGTGAAAGGGGTATTTTTATTGAGTCTCTCTTGTAATAGACTATTACATGAGTTGAGTGCACCCCAACTCCAGCTCCTCAAAAGCCACATTAGGGAACTGGAGCTAGAGCTGGAGCTGGATGAACTTCGGATCATTCAGGAGGTGGAGGGGTTTATTGAGAAGAGTTACAGGGACAAGAAGAAGATTAGATGGGTTACCGTCAGGGGATGGAAAGGAAACAGGCAGACAGAGCAGGGATCCCCTGTGGCCATTCCCCTCAACAACAAGTATACCGTTTTGGATACTGTTGTGAAGGGGACTTACCAGGGTAAGCCATGGGGTACAGAGGCTGTTCCTGTTGCTTAAAAGGGAAGAGGGGAGATGAGCAGTGTGTTAGCCATTGGGGACTCCATAGTTAGGGGGGTCAGATAGGAGGCTTTGTGGGAACAAGAGGCACTCATGGTTGATGTGTTGCCTCTAGAGGCTTCTATTGTCACAGGTACTCAAATGAATACAGTGAAAAGTTTACAATTTGCCACTGACAGTGCCATCTTAGGTACAAACGCATATAGGTACAGAGCTTCAGTGCAAGCTCTTAGGTGGCTCAGTGGTTAGGGAGTTCAATTCCCGCCTCAGGTGACTGTCTGTGTGGAGTTTGCACATTCTCCCTGTGTCTGTGTGGGTTTCCACCCACAGTCCAAAGATGTGCAGGCTCGGCGGATTGGCCATGGGAAATATAGGATAGTGGGATGGGTCTGGGTGGGATGTCCTTTGGTGGGCCGAATGGCCTGTTTCCACACTGTTGGGATTTCTGTGATCAATAAAAGAAATGTTGTCATGAGATTGACCAGTGCGGGCTCTTCATATTAACCCTTATTCAGTATTAACCCTTTACGCTACACTAAGTTTAATTAATTAATTATAGCTTTATGGCTGCATATAAAAGGAAGGTGATGACCAAGGGATATAACCATTGGACTGTTAATCCAGAGACCCAGATAATGTTCTGGAGACCTGGTTACAAATCCCACCAGGTCAGAATTTGAATTCAATGAAAATCTGGAATAGAGAGTCTAATGATGACTTTCCTCATATATTTTCTTACAGGCATTTGCGATACCAGATTCTATATTTCTCAGAATCCTCTCAGGATTTCTGTACCCATTTCCTTTAGCGTAGTTCCTCGTCTGTCTGGTCAGAAAATAGAATAGATTTGCTTTTGCGAACATGGAACTTCTCACATTGTAGAAGATGAAAGTTCAACTGCAGTTTTGCCAGTGCATCTGGTCACCACATTATAGGAAGGGTGTGATTGCATGAAAGAAGTTCCAAATGATTTGTATGAGAATACTGTCAGGAGAACACAACTTTAGGTATCAGAAAAGATTGGCTAGGTTGGAGATTCTTTTGGAACAGAGGAGGCAAAGGGGATATTTAGTCATGATAGTCAGTATATTAAAGTCTAAATCAGGTTTTGCCCCTAAGTCAACTTTTATTAAAGAATTTTTAGCAGGTGGGGCTAGATTGGGTTGGGATATCTGGTCGGCATGGACAGGTTGGACCGAAGGGTCTGTTTCCATGCTGTACATCTCTATGACTCTCTGACTGATTGTTAGAAACACCCATGTGGGTTCATGACTTTAAGGAAGGAAACTGCCATCCTTAGTTGCTGCGGCCTATATGTGACACCAGACCCACAACGATGTGGTTGACTCTAAACTGCTCTCTGGGCAATTAAGGATGGACAATAGATGCTGACCTCGCCAGTGACACCCACCTCCTGTGAATAAAAGAGAAAAAAGAAATAAAATGGTGATAAGGACGAATGTATTCTCTCAGATTGTTATGAATCTTGGGATTCTCCACACGAGAGAGCAGTGGAGGCTGGGTCGCTGAACATAATCAAGGCTGAGGTGGATTCTAGAGTCATGAGAGGCTGATGGCCTACTCCTGCTCCAATGTCCCTGACTGGTAACTCTCACCCTTAGGAACACATGGGACTCACGATGCAGAGGGAAGGCAGTCCCAGTCTACCACTGATGCATTTGTTAGCGTTTTGCAATGGCAGTGCAGAGAGAGCTCTGCTTTGTATCTAGTCTGAGCTACAGTTATTCAAAAATTCTCTGTTGGGGTCAGGGTGGATGGAGATGACCATCTATTCTGTGCTATTAACAGGAAGGGACGGTGTAGATACAGCTTTAGTTTCAGTTTCCTTTCAGTTTAAGAGTAGAGGCAGCTTTATTCTCTATCTAACCTGGCATTTCCCCTGTCCTGGCAGTGTTTGTTGGGCATAGCGTTACGCTGTATCTAACCCCGTGCTGTCCCTGTCCTGGGAGTGTTTGATGGGGACAGTGTAGAAGGAACTTTACTCTGTATCTATCCCCATGCTATTCCTGTCCTGAGAGAGTTTGATGGAGACAGTGTAGAGGGAACTTTACTCTGTATCTAACCCCATGCTGTCCCTGTCCTGGGGATAGTGTAAAGGAGGATAGAATTTGCTGATTATTTTGTTCGTGAGCTGAACCACTTGAGACTGAAACTGAGAGCCTTCGGTAGAAATTATTTCATGTTTCCGTCCTACTGTTCTTCACTCTGATTGAGAGACGCGTGCTCGATGAGAGAAAGCAACTCTGTGAGAAAAACGCCTGAATTCAAAATGAATGCATTTCTGGGAAAACAATCTCTACTGAGGGTGCCAACGTACTGACATGTTGTTCAGTTGTTTGAATGATGATGGCTTTATGATTTCCTTCTATTGATGTCTCGAACAATAGAGGAGTCAAAATTGTTGCCTGGTCATCGGAGTGATTCCCAAAAGAAACGTTTACACGCTTGAGAAGTCCCACAGTGTAAAGGGACAATCATTCACTTTTTGACAGTGATTCCTCGAATGTGAAGACAGTGTGGGCGGCTCTCTGGTGTGGTCAGTGTTCACTCAGCGAAAGTGGGTTACAATGGCAACGGAAACGATTGCTTTCAGATTGCAGTCTGGGGCGATGATGGTGAAGAGGGATTCTGGTCTGCAATCAGTAATTTGCTGGTTTCTAGCTGGTTCCAATCACCCCCCCAGCTCCCTGGCTCCAGACACTCAACTTGCTAAGGGAACGTGAAATGAAGAAGGCAATGGACACGTGTCTCAGGGCAAAAGAATCTCTGTGTTTATTTAAAGACAGCAAGGTACATATAACACAAGAGAATAAAGGTAAATGGAACAAACAGTGAAATTAACACTATCAATTATACAGAGGGCAGTAATTTGATACACTATTAAATTAAACACAGGTTAAACACTATTAGAAACCGAACAGCAGGTTTAATCACAGAAACGAATCAGGTTTCCTAACCTTAGGCTCCCATGCGCTGTCACCACCCGCCTTTCCCTCCCCACTAACCTTGGGCTCTCGGGAGTTTCAGATCATACTGAGGAAAACCCAGTTTTCAAGTGTGGCAAAAGGGAGGCCTGCAGATACTGGACATGAGAGTTGAGAGTGTGGTGCTGGAAAAGCGCAGCAGGTCAGGCAGCATCCGAGGAGCAGGGGAATCGACTTTTCAGGCAATAGCCCTTCATCGGGGATTGTTTTGAAGTGTGTCGGGTTACTGAGGTTCTTCCTGTTGGATCTCCTGGTTCAGAACAGTCGGTGTCTGGAAGCTCTTGCTTGGTTCCAGCCGCTCGGATGTCATTGGTTGAGATGATTGTCTCCCTGATCCAACTCTCTCGAATCGGCCTCTGGGGCACTTGGTCCTGAAGCTGACGGCTGGGTTTGGAGCCTGTGGGGAAGCTGTTTCTGCAGGAGCTTGTTGGTGAAAGAGCCTCTCCCCTGGTGAGGTCAGGGCTAAAGCCAGAAGTCACATAACACCAGGTTATAGTCCGACAGGCTTTCTTGGAAATCACAAGCGTCTGGAGGAATGCTCTTTTGTTAAGTGTCATAGTGTCATAGAGATGTACAGCACGGAAACAGACCCTTCGGTCCAACCCGTCCATGCCGACTAGATATCCCAACCCCAATCTAGCACCCAGCCCATATCCCTCCAAACCCATCCTATTCATATACCCATCCAAATGCCTCTTAACTGTTGCAATTGTACCAGCCTCCACCACATCCTCTGGCAGCTCATTCCATACACGTACCACCCTCTGCGTGAAAAAATTGCCCCATAGGTCTCTTTTATATCTTTCCCCTCTCACTCTACACCTACGCCCTCTAGTTCTGAACTCCCCAACCCCAGGGAAGAGACTTTATCTATTTACCCTATCCATGCCCCTCATGACGTTATCAACCTCTATAAGGTCACCCCTCAGCGTCCGACGCTCCAGGGAAAACAGCCCAGCCTATTCAGCCTCTCCCTGAATGCAGTCGATGGGACAGCGTTCCGAAAGCTTGTGATTTTAAACACAGTCGGTTCTGCTTTAATGCAGTAGTTTCAATCTAGTGTAAACCCGTGTGATAAGAAAATCGCAGAATAGCAGCTCCATTGAAATGAAGGGGGCTGGAATCACAATATAATCAAACACACTTTAAAAGTTTGTGCTTTCGAATCAGAGAGTCTCGACAGTGTGGAAACAAAATTCAACCCAACTAGTCCACACCTACCCTCTGAAGAGTATCCCACCCAGACCCATCCCCCTGACCCGATTACTCTACATCTCCCCTGACTCATGCACCTAACCTACACTTCCCTGAACACTACGGGCAATTTAGCTTGGCTAATCCACCCTGACCTGCACATTTTTGGACCGTGGGAGGAAACCCACGCAGACACAGGGAGATTGTGCAAACTCCACACAGACAGTCACCTGAGGCTGGAATCGAATCTGGGTCCCTGTTACTGTGAGGCAGCAGTGCTAACCACCGAGCCAGCGTGCTGCCAAACTGTGTCCCTACCTCGTCAATCATGTTAGAACAAATTCCCATTCATAAAATGTGGGTGATAGCGGAACAACCTGCAAACCTGTTTGGACTCTAACCTGTGACTGCTGACTTGGTCCACCCCAGTTCAGCCCCAGCACCAGCACCTGCACATCGATTATACCGACTGTGTGCCCCGTTATCTCCCCTCAGATCTGTGTTGCTCATTGTGTTTCTGCTGTTTCTTTTTTGGGGCTTCCTGATAGTTAAGAGGAAGTGGAAATGGATTTTGATTGAAGTTGAATGTTGGGTTTCTGTGTCGGCTGTGCTCGGGAGTCCAAGCTGGAAAAGTTAGCTTCAGTCTCGAGTATTAAGGTTTGATTGATTGTTCTCTTAGAGTGGAGGGGTCCATTGGGATTTCAGGCTGAACAGTAGTCCCGAGCAGCCAACTCTGTGTTTGTCTGTTTCTCCCCACATCTCAACCCAGCTGTCCCCTTTACTCTTAAAAGTTTCGAAAAGCCCAGGGTCATGTCTGGCATTTTAGATGATGGGGGTTTTCGCTCCATCCTCCAACCACTCACTATTAGCATCAGCCTCATGAAGTTGACAGCAAAGATAAAAGGCCCATCGGCCCATCAAGTTGGTGCTGGTGAAAAACAACCACCTCACAATTTTAATCTCATTTTCCAGCACGTAGCCTATGTGCCTTGACCTTGCAAGTACATATTGAAATACCTCAGTTATAGAGTCATACAGCACGGAAACAGACCCTTCAGCCCAACCAGTCCACACCCAACATAATCCCAAACTAAACTAGTCCCACCTGCCTGCTCCCGGACCATATCTCTCTAACCTTTCCTGTTCATGAACTTATCCAAATGTCTTTTAAACATTGTAACGGTACCCACATCCACCACTTCTTCTGGAAGCTCACAAACCGCTCTCTGTGTGAAAAGATTGCCCCTCATGTCTTTTTAAATTCTCTCTCCTCCGACCTTAAAAATGCACCCGCTATTCTCGAAAGTCCCTCACCCTAACAAACAGGCAACTATCTATACCCCTCATGGTTTTATTAACCCCTATAAGATCACCTGTCAACCTCCTACACTCGAGTGAAAAAAGTCCCAGCCTATCCAGCCTTTCTTTATAACTCAAACCTTCCATACGTGGCGACATCCTGGTAAATCACTTCGGAACCCTCTCCAGTTTAATAATATCCTTCTTCAACATGATGGGGAATCCTGCCTCTACTGTTTTCACAGACTGTGAGCTCCAGATTCCCACCACCCTCCGGGTGAGATTTTGTTTCTCACATCTCTTCGAAACCGACTGCCCCTTACCTTAAATCTATGCCCTCCTGGGAGAAGTGAGGATTGCAGATGTTGGAGATCAGAGTTGAAGAGTGTGGGGCTGGAAAAGCACAGCCAGTCAGGCAGCATCAAAGGAGCAGGAGAGTCGACAGTTTGAGTATCAGCTCACATTCCTGATGAAGAGCTTATGCTCGAACCGTTGACTCGCCCACTCCTCGGATGCTGCCTGACCAGATGTGCTTTTCCAGCCCCACACGCTTTGACTCAATGCCCTCCTGGTCATCAATTCCCCCCCCACCCCAAAGGGAGAGGTTCCCTCCAGTCTGCCCTATCTATGTCCCACAAAGGGTTTTACATCTCAATCACATCCCCTATCAACCTCCTCTGCTCTGAGGAAAACAATCCCAGTCTGTCCAATCTCTCTTCATCACTGAAACTCTCCAGCCAAGGCACTGAGTAAAAGCAGCATGGTGGCTCAGTGGTCAGCACTGCAGCCTCCTGGGTTCCATCCCAGCCTTGGGCAACTGTCTGTGTGGAGTTTACACATTCCCCTTGTGTCTGTGTGCTCTGGTGGCCTCCTGCAGTCCAAAGATGTAGTTAGGTTAGGTGGATTAGCCTCAGGCAACTGTCTGTGTGGAGTTTGCACATTCTCCCCGTGTCTGCGTGGGTTTCCTCCGGGTGCTCCGGTTTCCTCCCACAGTCCAAAGATATATAGGTTAGGTGGACTAGCCGTGCTAAATTGTCCTGTAGTGGCCAGCAAAAGAGTCATTCAACCACAGAAACAAACCCTTCAGTCTAACTCAACTGTGCTGAACAGACATCCCAATTTGATCTAGTCCCATTTGGGTCCATATCCTCCTAACCGGTTCCTATTCATGTACTGATCCAATTGCCTCTTAAATGCTGTAATTGTACCAGCCTCCACCACTTCCTCTGGCAGCTCATTCCATACACGCACCACCCTCTGTGTGAAAAAGTTGCCCCTTAGGTCTCTTTTAAATCTTTCTCTTCTCACCCTAAACCTTTGCCCTCTAGTTACGGACTCCCCACTCCCCAGGGAAAAAAAAATATTGGCTATTCATGCCATCCATGGCCATCATGATTTTATAATTCACCTATGCTGACCAGATATTCTAAATTAATCTAGTCATATTTGCCAGAATTTGGCCCAAATCCCTCAAAACCCTTCTTATTCACATACCCAGCCAGATGCCTTTTAAATACTGTAATTGTACCAGCCTCCACCACTTCCTTTGGCAGCTCATTCCATACACGCACCACCCTCTGCGTGAAAAAGGTGCCCGTTAGGTTCCTTTTAAATCTTTCCCCTCTCACCTTAAACCTATGGCCTCCAGTTCTGGACTCACCCATCCTTGGAAAGAGACCTTGTTCCTGTCCATACCCCTCATGATTTTATCTGTGCAGCCTAGGTGAGTCAGCCTTGGTAAATGCAAAAGTAAGGAGATGGTGTCTGGGTGGAAAACTCTTCGGAAGGTTGGTGCAGGACTCGATGGGCTGAATGGCCTATTTCTGCATTGTAGGAACTCTATTCCATGATTCAATATGAGTGATAGCTGGAGGCTTGGTCTAAGAGGCTGAGGATAAGAAGCTACCGAGATAGAAGGGATGAAGAGGGGATTTCTAGAACTCAACGCCCCAGACAGTCAAAGTTGCCATGATGTGGGATTTGCCTCCATTTATACCTGGAGTGGAGATGGCTTGTGTTCACTTCTGAAACTGAAAAAAAAACCCTTAAGTGTAGGCCATTCAGCCCCTTTGAAACTGGAATGAAAGATGCAACAGATGTCGATTACAGCTCCTGATATTTATTTTAGTCAAAGGTATTTCAGAGTCTGGGCTAGCATTAACTGTTCAGTAACATGCTTCCAGTAGCACATCATGCTTCAAGTAGCCCGAGTTAAGCTGGAGTCTGGGACTTTAGAACTTCGGGCCACAGGGTGATGGTGTCATGAGTATGTGTCTTGAAGTTACACCGCATGCTAACGGTGAGAGAAAACACACCACAAAACCCCAGAGGGTTTAATTTATCTCCACAGACACCACAGTTAGTCTGAATTGAAAGCCTTCAGCTGTGAAACGTAGAATGCTCCTAACGTGGAAGAGGTCGCGGCAGTGTATGGCCCAGGATCCTGAGAGAGAGAGAGAGAGAGAGAGAGAGAGCGTAAAGAGCACCACAGCATCAAGAGTGCCCTCTCCTTAAGACCATAAACTGCTGACTTCAAACTTTCCAACTGGGGAAATAAGAACGGTCAAGGCTGGACCACAATGAATCAGAAAGAATCAAATGGCAAACTCAGGCCTGAGCAAAGAGTCCTGTTGTGGAGGAGCCGGTGTTGGACTCGGATAGACATAGTTAAAAACACCAGGTTATAATCCGACAGGTTTATTTAAAAGCACAAGAAATATGTTTAGGTAATACAATAGGCAGATGAAGGTGAGGGAGAAGGTGATGGGTCAGAGAGGAGGGTGGAGCGGATAGATGGGAAAGACAATGGATAAGTCAAGAGGATGGTGCCGGGTTGGAGGCTTGGGAGTGGGATGAGGTGGGGGGAGGGGAAATGAGGAAACTGGCAAAATCCACATCAGTCCGCTGTGGTTGCAGGGTCACAAGGTGGAAGATGAGACGTCCTTCCTCCAGGTGTTGGGTGGTAAGGGCGTGGTGATGGAGGAGGCCCAGAACCTGCATGTCCTTGGTGGAGTGGGAGGGGGAGTTGAAATGTTCGACCACAGGGCGGTGGGGTTGGTTGGTGCGGGCGTCCCAGAGATGTTCTCTGAAATGATCTGTAAGTTGGCGTTCTGTCTCCCCGATGTAGAGGAGATCACATCGGGTGCAATGGAAGCAGTAGATGACATTGGTTGAGGTCCAGGTAAATTTCTGTCGGATGTGGAAGGACCTTAGGGGCCTTGGATGGAGGTGAGAGGGGAGTGGTGTGGGTGCAGGTTTTACACTTTCTGCGGTGGCAGGGGAATGTGCTGGGAGTAGGATGTGTGCTTGTAGGGGGAGCGTGGATCTGTCAAGGGAGTTGTGGAGGGAATGGTCTCTCCGGAATAATGATAGGGGTGGGAAAGGAAGGTGGTGTGGTTGCAGGGTCACAAGGTGGAAGATGAGACGTCCTTCCTCCAGGTGTTGGGTGGTAAGGGCGTGGTGATGGAGGAGGCCCAGAACCTGCATGTCCTTGGTGGAGTGGGAGGGGGAGTTGAAATGTTCGACCACAGGGCGGTGGGGTTGGTTGGTGCGGGCGTCTCTGGAGGTGGGGGTCTGTTTGTACTTGCCAGAAGTGGCAAAAGGTGATGGCACTTACTCGGCCAAGGACATGAAGGTACTGGGTCTCCTCCATCGCCAAACCCTAACCACCCGACGCCTGGAGGAAGAACGCCTCAACTTCCACCTTGGGACCCTGCAACCACATGGGATTAATGTGGATTCCACCAGTTTCCCCATTTCCCCTCCCCCCACCT
>NC_057717.1:92428660-92451298 GCF_004010195.1 Chiloscyllium plagiosum | reverse complement strand
ATTTCACCCTCCTCTCTGACCTATCACAATCACCTCCCACCTTCATCTACCTATCGCAATCCCAGCTACCATTCCCCCAGCCCCACCCCCTCCCATTTATCTCTCAGCTCCCCGGCCCACAAGCCTCATTCCTGATGAAGGGCTTATGCCTGAAACGTTGATTCTCCTGCTGCTCGGATGCTGCCTGACCTGCTGTGCTTTTCCAGCACCACACTCTCGACTCTGATCTCCAGCATCTGCAGGCCTCACTTTCTCCTGAATAAATGGCAGGCCTTGGCAGTGATGGCCATCTCTCGAGAGAAAGCCGCTTGTCTCCTATATTAGCTGCAGGGAGAGGTTGAACGAACGTGGCCCTGTCTTGTTGGAGACTGACCTCAGGGAAGTTTACATTGTTATGCGAGCCATGGATAGAGTGGAGAGTTGGAGTCCTTTCCCCACGGTAGAAATGTCAGTTACTAGGGGACAAGGGTTAAAGGTAAACCAGGGAAAGGTTAAAGGAGATGTGAGAGGCAGGTTTTTTTCACACAGAGGGTGGCAAGGGCCTGGAATGCACAGGCAGAGGAGACAGTGGTGGTGGATACGACAGAAACGCTTAGGAGGCCTCTTGGCAGATGTCTGAATAGTCAGGGAACAGAGGGATGGCGACAGTGTAGAGACAAAAGGTTGTTAGTTATAGAAAAGTGTCAAGTGTCAGCACAGTCTTGGTGGGCTGAAGGGCCTGATCCTGTGCTGGACTGTTTTTTTCGTTCCTGATCACTGAAAGCCCGGAGGAACTGGGAACAAAGAGTTCTGCAGTTCATGAGGGCGGCACGGTGGCACGGTGGTTAGCACTGCTGCCTCACAGCGCCAGAGACCCGGGTTCAATTCCCGCCTCAGGCGACTGTGTGGAGTTTGCACATTCTCCCCGCGTCTGCGTGGGTTTCCTCCAG
This sequence comes from Chiloscyllium plagiosum, assembly GCF_004010195.1. Lineage (NCBI taxonomy): Eukaryota > Metazoa > Chordata > Chondrichthyes > Orectolobiformes > Hemiscylliidae > Chiloscyllium > Chiloscyllium plagiosum. The sequence goes on along the minus strand of NC_057717.1, from coordinate 92,450,369 downwards.
GTGCTCCGGTTTCCTCCCACAGTCCAAAGATGTGCAGGTCAGGTGAATTGGCCATGCTAAATTGCCCGTAGTGTTAGGTAGGGGTATGGGTGGGTTGCGCTTCGGCGGGGCGGTGTGGACTTGTTGGGCCGAAGGGCCTGTTTCCACACTGTAAGTAATCTAATCTAATCTAATCTAATGAGGCCCGGCCTGTGGGCTTGTTTTACATAAATAAAGGAATGTGCTTTATCCAACATTTCTGGAAGGTTCAGACAAGAGAAGCGATGAAGCAAATGTTTAACTCTGATTAGTTGCATCTGGGACAGGACTGTGTCAAACTGGCCCAGTTTTAAATCGACCAAACAGGCAAATAACTAACCAGCCAGTGTCATCTCTCTAGTGCGGATATGTGTCTTCATTGTGGCTATCAGGTACAACATGGTGGGGTGGGATGGGTTGGGAAGAAGAGGGGGCTGAATTCCTGGTTTTGCATTGGACAGGACTCAGAAATATCAAACAAACCACCCGCACGAGAGGTGCAGGAGTAATCCCTGATAGTTTCCAGTCCTCAGGACTTAACTGGAACCAGCTGTTGGACACTGAGATTGACACAGATTCCTGAGACTGCTGTGGGAGAATTTCTTGTTAACACCGCTGGCTTTGTGTTCACAGGAAAGACTATTTTGCTCACATTAATGTTCACAAATATTGCCTGATCAGGAACTGTCAGCCTTCGCCATGTGACGATAGGACAGAGAGAGAGAGAGAGAGAGAGAGACTTCCTCATTTGGTACAATATTGAATGCAATTTAGTGTCATAGAGATGTACAGTGCAGGAACAGGCGCTTCAGTCCACCTTGTCCATTCCAACCAGATATCCTAACCTAATCTAATCCCATTTGCCAGCACTTGGCCCATAACCCTCTACATGCCTCCTATTCATGTACCCATCCAGATGCCTTTTAAATGTTGCAATTGTACCAGCCTCCACCACTTCCTCTGGCAGCTCATTCCATACAGGCATCACCCTCTGCATGAAAAGATGTCCCTTAGGTCCCTTTTAAATCTCTCACCTTAAACCCATGCCCTCTAGTTCTGGGGAAAGACCTTGGCTATTCCCCTTATCCATGCCCCTCATGATTTTGTAAACCTCTATAAGGTCACCCCTCAGCATCTGAAGCTCCAGAGAAAACAGCCCCAGCCTGTTCAGCCTCTCCTGAAAGCTCAGATCCTCCAACCCTGGCAACATCCTTGTTCTGAACCCTTTCAAGTTTCACAACATCTTTCCTGTAGCAGGGAGACCAGAACTGAGGGTCTTCAAAAGTGGTCTAACCAATGTCCTGCACAGCTGCAACATGACCTCCCAACTCCAGCTGAACTCGTCTCTTCCGACAGTGATATTTTGTTCCCATCCAACCTGAACCATGGGTTAAGGATAGAGAAAAACTTTCAGTTTGTATAGTGAGCAAGAGTCAGTTAACACCAATGATTTACTTTTGGAGAGGAGCTGTTGTTGTAACATAGAGCCAATTTGTGCACAGGAAGCTCTCTCCAGCCATGAAAAAAGCTTGCATTTTCACAATCACAATCGAAAGTGGGTTGCCAGCCACTGTAACATTTGAAGCACACTCAATGCAGGAAAGTCAGCAGCTAAACTGATACACAGCAAGATCCCACGACAACAACGGTGATCAACTAATCTGCATTCTTTGGGATGTTAGTTGAACGACAAATATTGGCCCGGAAACTGGACAGAAGTCGTTTCACATCCATTGGGGCAGGCAGGAGCCGGAGTACCCGGTCTGAATGACGATATATCCAACAATGCAGCACTTTGTTCCACACCATCATTATTTGTGTTCATGTCCTGGATTTGAACCCTGTGACTCAGTGGTAAAATTGAGTCATGGCTGGCACAATGGGCACTGTGTTCTTACTAGGGACTGCTCCCAAATGTGACAATCGGAAACAATTGCACGGCATCTGGTGCACTGCCCGCTTTTAAAAAGCGGGGAAAAATTCTGTTAATGTTACAATGAGACTTACTCCGTGTTAATTTTTAGGACGAGGAGTCACACACTTGGAGAATTCTGATGTAAGTTACAGACAGGGCTTTCATCTGCCCAGCCCATCGATGTAAGCCAGCCATCTCGTTAGGAACACTGTCATGTTTGATCCTGCACGTTTGTTAACGTGCCTTTCAACTCCATGAGCCAGGAATACCAACCAGATCTGACTATTTAACATTGAGGACTATTTCCAAGAATGGAGTTGTACAGACGGATCCAGACCGGATCCAGCAATATGCCTGAAATCATTATCCAAATCTCCTTAAAAGGAGACATTGGAGAATGCGTTTCGCTTTGTTGGACATCCATCCTCGGCATTTCACCTGTTGTCCATTATGGTCAAAGTCGCACATCTGATGTACACGCATATTCTTCCTGGCACGTAGTCTCTCGAAGATCGGGCTGATTGTTAACAGGCTGGCACTGAATGCAACAAAGCACATAATGGCAGGTAAAACATCAGAACTGCAATCATATACAGAACATCGGAGACTCTGATCTGAGCTCACTTTGCAGCCTTTACCTCTGACACTTAGGAAGCTCAGAGGAACAGAGACATCTTGGGGGACTTCTCCACAGATCCCTAGAGGGGGCAGGACAGGTTAACAGGATGGTTAGAAAAGCATAGGGGATGTTTACCTTTGTCAGACGTGGTATAGATTATGAGGTTTTGGGGGGGGGGTTAATGTTAGAGCTGCACAGGGCTTTGGTGAGGCCACTTTGGTGAGTTCTGGCCCCCAGACTACAGGAAGGATATGATTGCAGTGGAGAGGGTGCAGAGGAGATTCACCAGGATGTTGCCTGGGATGTTACTCATGACTTGGACCACGATTATCGCCTTGCCCATATCCTTTTGGGGGTCATTTTTTGCTCTTTCTGTGAGCAAAACCTTCCTTATTTCTAAACAAAACCCTGATAACAGGGTGCATTTGGGGCCAGATAAATGTTTGACATTAGTTCAATGGAAACACTGACCTCTGGGTTTCTTGTCATTTATCCTTTCAGTTACAAATGGTTTCATATTTTGGAAAGTTAAGTCCCGTTATAATGGCTATTCAATGAAATCTCAGCTTACACATTTGATACCAGGAAGATTCAGGTTTTAAAGGACCCCAAGACTGAACAATATTCAGTTGGTAAGTGCTTCAATCCCATCCAGAGGGGGATTGTTACCAAGGAGAGTATCATGGGTAGAAAGAGGGTTTGTGTGTTCAGCCGTGTTGAATCCGATGCAATGTTTAATCTCAGTCGTTCAATTATCGAGAAGTGAATTCATTTTCAATCTTAATTTTGACCAACTGTCCAATGCAGCTGGTGGTCCGATTACCTCAGTCCAGGATCAGAAGAGAACACTGGGTGAGGTTAGTCAGTGAGAATGGAATGGATGCAGCAAGATTTGGAATTTCAGGAGGTTGAGGAGTGACCTTATTGAGGTTTATAAACTCGCGAGGGACATAGATAAGGTGAATATTCTTTACCTCAGAGGTAGGGGAGTCCAAAACCAGGTTGAAGGTGAGAGGAGGAAGATTGAGACCCAAGGGGCAACTTTTTCAGACAAAATAAGTAGAGTAAACTACCAGAGGAAGTGGTAGGTTCAGGTACAGTTAATACACTTGGCCAAGTACATGGATAGGAAAGGTTTAGAGGGATATGGGCCGAACACAGGCAAGTGGGATTAATTTAGTTCGGGAAACCTGGTCGGCATGGACGCGTTGGGCCGAAGGATCTGTTTCCATGCCGTACGACTCTATAAATACCTAAGGCCTAGAAATGATGAGTGGGATGGCCTTCACTTGCCACACCAAGAAAAGACTAACAAGAGGCACCATCGATCCACCCTGGAGCTGCCTTTAAGCCCTGTCTACATACAGAGCGTAATGCCTGTCTGCAAATTCCTCCACACCATTGGCTTGCCTTGTGGTAGTTGGCATCATGGTGTGGATTGGAGCCTACAGGAAGGAGTGGGACAATGCATCCTACCTCTCCACTGAAGGACCCTCACAACCGCACTCCTTGCCCCCAGGAGGCTGCTATTCCATTGTTACCCACCCTGCGCCCACCCCGCTCTTCCCCTCCAAGCGAGCTGCCAACGATGAGCGAATACCTGCTGTGTTTGGGTAGGCCCCAAACGTCAGAGCCATCAGAGCGGCTGGGGGAGGGAGGAGAGGTCTGGTGACAGGAATCTTTGAAGAGTTGGCGAAGTAACCTTTCTGGAGACGTGCACGCCCGCAGCTGGTGCTGGGGGCGCTGACAATGTTCGAAAGTGAGCCCATTGCTCCGACTGTGATGACAGTTTGGAATGTGAGTGGGGCCTTGGGAATGTGGCCTGGTGCCCTGCTCCAGAGTTTAAATGAGAAACACATGTCTCAGCTTAATTTAACATATTTAGGAATTGTAACGTTTTCACCAGCCTATAACATTTTCACTGATTGTGTCAACATTGGAAGTCAGAACGAGAGGGGGTCCTTCGGCCCATCATGCCTGTCCCACTATTCAACAACATTATACCCGATTTTCCACCTTAGTGTCATTTTCCCCTTGTTACCCCCAATAATTATAAAGTAATCAATCTCTGTCTGGAGCACTCTCAATGACTGAGCCTTTCAAGCCCCACTGAGGTTGAGAATTTCTTGAAAACATTCCTCATCTCAGTCCTTTTGGAAACAGTATCCCAGACTTCCACTGCCACGAGGAAATGTCTCACCTGCATCGGCCATGAAAGAATTTTGTACAGGATCACCTCTTGCTTTTGAGGACAAATTGAATTGAATTTATTGTCATGTGTACCAAGGCACAGCTAAAAGCTTTGTCTTCTGAGCAATACAGGTAGATCACAGAGTTAAGGAGCATAAATAAGTAAATGATAGGTAAACAGCAGCAAAAACAAAAACACAGGTACAGGCGAATACTAAGAGTTTGTGAGTCCATTCAGTGTTCTAACGACAGTAGGGTAGAAACTGTTTCAAAACCGGCTGGCGCGTGTGTTCAGGCTTCTGTCCCTTCTCCCCGTTGGTAGAGGTTGTAGCAAATCATTACCAGGGTGGGATGGATCTTTGAGAATGCTGGCAGCCTTTCCATAACAGCGGGCCTGGTAGATGGATTCTGCGCGGTTGGAAATTATACAGCGCATCACTAAAGGTAGGTGAGATTTGAACTCAGACCACCTGGACCTGAGGCATACACACTGCCACTGCACCACAAGACACTGATTGTTGCATTGCTACAATCACCTTATTGGAGGTCAGCTTGCAAGGTTCCAATCACCATCCTGTCAGCAGGCTTTTGGGAGTTAGAGTCATAGAGTGGACAGTTATGGGAAGGATATTATTACGCTGGGGAGGGTTCAGAAGTGATTTACCAGGATGTTGCCGGGTGTGGAAGGCTTGAGTTACAAAGAAAGGCTGGATAGGCTCGGACCTTTTTCGGAGGAGGTTGAGAGGTTTGGTCTGGGAAACTTGGTCGCGTTGGGCCGAAGGGTCTGTTTCCATGCTCTTTGCCTCTATAAATACCTCAGGCCCCAGAAATGGTGAGTGGGACGGCCTTCACTTGCAACATCAGGAAAGAGCTAACAAGAGGCACCATCGATCCCACCCAATCGTGACGGGTATAGATAGAGTTAATGGTGGTCATCTTTTCACTAAGATGGGGGATTTCAATACAAGGGGGTGCATTTTTAAGGTGAGAGGAGAGAGATTTAAAAAAGAAATGAGGCAAATATTTCACACAGAGGGTGATTCGCATGTGGAATGAACTTTCAAAGGAAGTGACAGATGCAGCTCCAGTTACAACACTTAAAAAGCATTCAGATAATTACATGAACAGGAAAGGTTTGGAGGGATATGGGCCAGGAGCAGGCAGGTGGGGCTAGTTTGGTTTGGGATTATGTTCAGCATGGACTGGTTGGGCCAAAGGATCTGTTTCTGTGCTGTGTACGACACTATGAGTCCATGAGTTTGGATTAATGACCATCAGGCCACAAGATATAGGAGCAGAATTAGGCCATTTGGCCCATCAAGTCTGCTATGCCATTCCATCGCTGCTGAGATGCTTCTCAATCCAAGCAGATTTCGTTCCCCATTGGAAACTTGTATATTCGGCAGTGTGAGGCATCACACAATAGCTCAATCCAGCTCTCAGCCAACAGTCAAGGGGGTTAAGATGATGGTTTAATGATATTATCGTGGGACTGTTAATCCGAAGACCCAGGTAATGTTCCGGGGACACGGGTTCAAATCCCGCCCTGGCTGATGGTGGAATTTGAATTCAATAAAAACCCTGAATTAAGAGTCAAATGATGACCATGAATCGATTATCAGGGTAGACTCATCTGGTTCATTAATGTCCTTTAAGGAAGGAAACTGTCATCCTTATCTGGTCTAGCCAACATGTGACTCCAGACCCAGAGCAACATGGTTGATCCAAACTGCCTTCTGGGAAGGGGCAATAAATGCTGACCTAACCATTGATACCCTCATCTTGTGGATTAGTTTTAAAAAAGTCTCTGAGGTGAACTATTCCACTGGGGAGTGCCTCACATGGCTGCAATTAGCCATGCTTATCCTAGCTGTCTTTCTTAACCCAGGAATCCCTTTATCCAGACATAAAACACTTTCAGATGCTGTTTTGAAGGAGAGCGGAGGAGCTATCTTCTGGCTCTTTGGCCTAAATTTGACGTCCCACGGCTGCTACTCGTGGGATCCTGCTGTGCACCGATTTGGCCAGGGACCAGCACTCCAGCATGTTTCATGCACTACCGGATGCGTTGAGATGTTGCAGGAGCACAAAAAGAGGCACTAGACCAGTGCACCTCCTGCCTCTCTGCTTTTAGATAGGTCGCTTCATTGACTATTTTGTTGCTGGGACACGAGCCACAGGAAGTCATGTTATTCCACGCTCCCTGGTGGAATATTAACAATAGCCCTCAGCTGTCAGCTTTATTGGTCGGGTCAAAGACTGGAGAATCACTGTGCTATTAATAAATGGCAATGTTTCAATTTTCCTGTCCCTTCCAAAAATAATCCATGCTGACTTTGAGATGGTACTGCAGTGTTTCCTTAGCAACAGCCTTTGACAGTAGGCTTCCTTCAACATTAAGGGACCAGGGATGAAAGGCCAGGCAACACCAGAGTTGAACAGTGTTGGCATGGGCTGATGGAACGGTGCATAGGCCTCATGCTTTCTGAGGAGGCCCGAGGAAATGGACCAGGCCTCAGCGGGTGAGCTGGCCCTCTCCTCAGTAGGATGGGAGCTTGCTGTGCACAGATTGGCGACCAGCCACTGCATTTAAAAGTGGCTTTATTGGCTGCGAGAAAAGCTTCAGTTGGAGATATCCTGAGGAGGACGTGCATGACAGGGATGTATCAGGGCAAGTGAGGTCTGGAGCAGAGAGGTGCCACATGGTGACCTCTCCAGGAATGTACCCAGCCAGAGTTGGCACCCCAAGCAGATGGCAAAATGGCAGGCGGGCATGGCTCATTGAAGGCCAAGAAGTGACGTAGGAGCCAATGCTTAGAGGAACAGGCTGGGGAGATGTGAAGGTGCCGGTGTTGGACTGGGCTGGACAAAGTCAGCAATCTCACTGCCCCTTCGCGAAGTTCACGTTCCGAAAGCCTGTGGTTTCAAATAAACCTGCTGGACGATAACCTGGTGCTGTGTGACTTCTGACTCTGGGAAAGATGTGGGTATTGGCTGTCTCTCACCTTTCAGATATCTCACAGCTCTTTCTGTTGAGTCGGATATATTAACCCTCGCTGACTTGGAATGAGCTTCTTTGAGCAGAGAGGAGCAAGTGATGAATATCCCTCTGCTTCAAACTACAGGGAAAAAATGGTGCAATTGCAGGTCTTATTACAAGCAGAGCGCACAGAAAACGTTTCAGAACCCTGACCCCTTACCATTAACTCATGCCTGTTAAAGCTCTTAACTTCTCCTAATGACTCACCTCCTCCACAACTCCCAGGATCTAGTTGCTCTCACTGTCCTCATGCTTCAATGGCCTGGATTGGCCTCTGACTCATCGAATCCGATCCTGGCAACCCCATTCGTGATGCACTGACTCACTGCATCGTAGATCTGACTGTAAAGGAAGAAAGTTCATTGGACATTACCCGTCTCTGACATTCACCGTGCCCTCTCCTCCTCCTACCACCAGGAGGCAGTGTCACATCCACCTCAGGGACTGGTGTGGGCTGCTGAGGAGGTGGGGATACTGTTTAACTATCCTGTCAACTGTTCCTGCAGAGAGGCATTCCAGATGGATGAAACATCTAATTGAATCCCATCTACTAGTGCAGCAGTGAAGATCTCAAGGTCTTCCAAGCTGTGCACTGGAGCCCGTGTGGAACAGCAGTGAGAGGAAAAGCTGTTGCTCTTTAATCTGGTGGGCTGTCAACTGGCCAATGGCCTTTCAGATGATGGAAGTTTGGGCAAATCCTCTTTGCTCATCATCTTCAAATCATTGGCTGTTCTTCACTGTGCCTCCCTGGCTCATGCATTCTCTGAGGGATATCCATCCTGCACACTGAGTATACCTTCCATGGTCGTTCTCCACCCATCTCATTGCTTTGTGTATCAGCCAGGGCTCAGTAACAACACAATCCCCTCTTGAGTTGTCCAAGGGTGAAGTACTGGTCCTGGTAGATGGCTTGTGAGTTGGTAGCAAAGGCAGGATTACAGATAGGCTCGGGAGTTTGAAGACAGTAGCTAATGGCGGCCAACAAGGTCTGTACTGGTAACTGGTGGTGATCGATAGGGTCTGAACTTATGACTCGTGGTGACCTAGAGGATCTGCACTGATGACCCATGGTGACCTATAGGATCTGCACTGATGACCCGTGGTGACCTGTAGGATCTGCACTGGGTCTCAACTCTTCATTATGATTATAAGGATGATCCAGTTCAGAGGCATTTTTCCAAGTATCAGGGTGACACAAAGATTTGGTTCCACGGTAATGGACAAAGGCCGAAGGCTAAACCTATAAGGAAGGCGTTGATAGAACAAGTGAGTGGGAAAAAAAACCCCATTGTGTTGACATGTCTATGATGCTGTTAATTGCCCATTCCTGATTGCCCAGAGGGCCGTTAAGAGTCAGCCACCTTGCTGGGGTCTGGAGTCACATGTAGGCCACACTAGGTAAGGATGGCAGTTTCCTTCCCTAAAGGACATTAGTGACCCAGATGGGTTTTTGTGCAATAATCATAGTCATCATTAGACTCTTAATTCTAAATTTTTATTGAATACCTTCTGCCATAATGTGAATTTGAACCCACATCCCCTGAACATTACCGAGGTCTGGATTAACATCCTCTCGATAATACCAGTGGGCTATCGCCCTCCCCAAGTCCACTGCCCTGTGTGTTTCCCTCACCCCCTGGTGCAAACCCAGTCTGGCAGCTCCAACCTTTAGTGCCCAGTCTGCTCTGTCAGTAATGGTGCTGCTGAGCCAGTCTGTGTGATGGGCACCATGATTCCCATCGCCAGGGTGTACTCCGTGCCCACTGCCACCCTCAGTGCTTTGTCCAAGGGGTGTTCACCCTGAGGGATGTGCTGCTTGATCAGCCGAGCGGGTGGTAGGCAGCAGAAGGCTGCCTTTGGTCATGTTCAATCCTGCTGATGCCATGTGAGCTGCTGGGAGCTGGTGCCAATGTCGAAGAGCCCAGGAGGTACCGCTTCCTGTCTGCAGACCCCAATTCCTGAGGATATGTCCTGTCGATGGGTCAGGACATACCCAGATAGTGTTGGACTCTAAGATAGAATTGGACAGTGATGACGACATCAAGCCATTACTAATTTACGGGGCAACTCTCCCGATTTCGGTTCAAGTCCCCCCTCCCCCCGGATGTTAGTAAGCAGGATGTGTGATTCTTATAAAACTTTATGTCGTGGATCAGTGCATATTTTCAGAGGCACTTAAAAGTTGTGCGTTGGTTCAGCCGTGACCACCCTGTAGGGGTGACAACATCCGCCATTTGTAGTCTTGGCCAGTGAGATGTGAAAGACAGCGGCCAAGAGTAGCACACAATTCGAACGTCCTTTGCCCACGTATGACCCTGGGTATTTAACTGAGAGGTAGCATGACCAAATACAGGGGACTGTAAGGTCAGAGGTATCACCCAACAGGACATTGGAGACCACAGGCACTGGCTGGGTATGTACTCCGACCTACCTTGACACACACTCTGCCAGATTGGGAGTTGCTAGGCCGGAGGAAGCTTACAGAGGAAGAGCTGCACTTAATCCAAATAGCTGGCTTTATTCACACATTAGATGGCAGGGCCTGCCCTAATTAAGACTCAAACACATTCCTTCCCTAAAGGGCATTAGTGAACCAGATGTGGTGTTTTTTATAGCTACTTAAAACAACACACAGTGGTGATATGCATGCCATTAGATTAGCTTTCTTTCTTTAATGCCAAATGTTTATTAAATCCAAATTACACCATCTACCCTGGTAGGATTTGAACGCAGGTCCCCAGAACAACAAACAGTACAGCACAGGAACAGGCCCTTCGGCCCTCCAAGCCTGCGCTGACTCATTCTGCCCTTCCAAACCAAAACTGCCCTCACTTACAGGAGCCGTATCCCCCTGTTCCCGTCCTATTCCTGTGTATGTCCAGGTGCTTCTCGAATGCTGTTATTGTGTCTGTTTCCACCACCCTCTGTGTGAAAAACCGGCCTCACACATCTCCACCAGCTCCCCCTCACACCTTGAAACTGGGCTTCCTAGTAATCACCCCCTCCAACCTGGGAAAAAGCTTCATACTTTCCACTCTGTCCATGCCATTCACAATCTTATAAACATCTATCAGGTTCCCCCCCCCCCCGCCCTCCCCAACCTCCTGCGTCCCAGTGAAAACAAACTCCATCTATCCAACCTTTCTTCACCCCTAAAATCCCTTATACCAGGCAACCTGTCTCCCCGTGTCTCCCTGCAAACAGGCTACAATGGGACTGGACTCACATACAGGTCACAGTAGGTCCGATTTACAATGTTTTTAAATTCAGTCATGGGACACGGGTGTCACTGGCTGGGTCAGCATTTATTGCCTGTCCCTTGTAGCCCTGAGGGAGGTGATGGTGAACTGACTTCTTGAATCGCTGCAGTCCAGAACTCGTACCCTCTATTACTGAGTCCTGTCTGCCAATTTTGGAAGCTTCATGACCCTCCCAGAACTGCTGCTAGTTCCTTTTTTTTTAAAAAAAAGGTATAATTCCAGATTTAGTAAATTGACCGACTTCAGATTCTCCAATTTCCGTCAAGTGGTGTTTGAACTCACATTATCAGATAACTAGGCCGAGACCAGAACCACTACATGTGCTTTGTGCTGAATGCTTTGGGAGTTTTACTTGAATAACCTCCATAAAAAAAAACATAAGTTACAGAATTAGGGGCAAGACGGTGTCTCAGTGGTTAACACTGCTGCCTCACAGCACCAGAGACCCGGGTTCGGTTCCAGCCTTGGGCGACTGTCTGTGTGGAGTTTGCGCATTCTCCCTGTGTCTGCGTGGGTTTCCTCTGGGTCCTCCCACAGTCTAAAGATGTGCAGGTTAGGACGGATTGGCCTTCCATCCATATAATGTCCCGGGATGTACAGAGTAGGTGGATTATTGGTGACAAATGGCGGGTTTCAGGGATGCAGTGGGTCTGGGTGGGATGCTCTTTGGAGGGTCAGTATGGGCTCAATGGGCCAAATGGCTTGCTTCCATCCTGTGTAGATTCTAAGAATTACTGTTGGGCTGCAGCTGACTATTTAATGCAAATCAAATTAAGTTCAAAAACAGAAATTGCTGGAAAGGCTCACTGGTCCTGAGGAAGGGTCCCTTGACCAGAAACATTAACGCTGATTTCTCTCTGTCAGACCTGCTGAGACCTTTCTAGCAATTTCTGTTTTTGTTTCTGGTTTCCAGCATCCACACGGCTTTCAGGTCAAATAAGTTCATTTCTGTGGAATCTGGATTCTGCACTGATTGTACAATTTGCAAGTTTCCAATACAATGGCAAGCACCAGCCAACAGCAGTGCAATCTCCCAATATTTCACTGTTGGATGAGCTTGACCTTTGTTACATCATTAAAACAAAGTTCTTGTTGTGCATTTTGTTTCTGGTCTTCAATTTGTGTTTCAAATTAGTTCCTGAATGGTCTGTATTTTGTGTTGCGATGATATCGTGCCTCTGCCAAGGGCTGAGATTGAGCTCAGGCTGTTCTTGTGAAAAGTTTAGTTCTGCATTCCTGCTCGTCTCAGATCATAACCCGTCTGAGCCTGGGGATTGGGGACCCCCGCACCAGGATCCTCGAAGCAGACACATCAGCTCAGAGCTCAAGCAAATAAGGGCGGGGCTTGCCGGAGAAACTCAGCAGGTCTGGCCGCATCAGCCGAGAGAGAAACAGAGCTGACTTTTCGAGTCTCCTTCAGAGCACACAGACCCGAAACATTAACTCTGTTTTTCACTCCACTGACTCGGACAGACCTGCTGAGTTTCTCCAGCTCTCCCTCCATGTTTGTTTCAGATTTCCCAACATCCGTCTTTTACTGAAAGACCACAGTGATGCTGTTTTCCGAATGGACTGAAAAATCAAAATGCCTGACCTGCCTACCTGGGCGAATGAGAAAGGTGGCATGCCAATCCCTGATGTCTCGGCCAATGTCTATCCCTCAACTGATCCCACATTATCCAGTCAGTGGCACATTGCCATTTATGGGAGCTTGCTGTGTGCAAGATTGAACTTTGGTGAAGCCAGTATTCCTGCTTTAGGAAACTTCAGACGTATTCCCACTGGTTACAAAGCCCCTTGAAATAGAATCCCCACGGTTAGATAGAGGCCACTCACCCCGTCAAGTCCACACCAACCCTCCAAAGAGCATCCCACCCAGATCCACTCCCATCCCTGAAACCCTCTATTTCCCATTGCTAACCCACTTTGCTTGCACATCCTTAGAAACTACGGATAATTTAGCACAGCCAATACATCTTTGGACTGGCTCACCCAGAGGAAACTCACACAGACACAGGGGGAATGTGCAAACTCCACATTGACCATCATCCGAGGGTGGGATCAAACCCAGGTCCCATGAGACAGCAGTGCTAACCACTGTTGACGCCCCAATGATCTCTGGGATTAGAGTCAACCATCAAGGTTTTGAGCAGAATCAAACCTTCTCCTCCCACATTGCCTTTTTTTTTATTAAAAAGCACACTAACTGTTTTAGTAAATTTTCAAAAGTTGTTAACAATAAAATTCAACTCCTGCAATGATCCCACCCTCAGGTGACTGTCTGTGTGGAGTTTGCACATTCTCCCCGTGTCTGCGTGGGATTCCTTCGGGTGCTCCGGTTTCCTCCCACAGTCCAAAGGTGTGCAGGTTAGGGTGGATTGGCCGTGCTAAATTGCCCATAGCGTCCATAGCAGGTTAGATGGACTGCCTATGGGAATGTGTGGTTAGGGGGTGGGGGGAGTGGGATGCTCTTCAGAGGGTCAGTATGCAACTCGAGGGGCTGATTGGCCTTCTACCACACTGTAGATGTTCTATGATTCTAAACGTTAAACCGAAGCCCTGTGCCATTTGCAGTGGATGGGCACAATTAAAATGTGGAGCTTATTCAAGGAACAGCTACTGCGTGTCCTTGACAAGTATGTCCCTGTCAGGCAGGGAGGAAGTGGTCGAGTGAAGGAGGCGTGGTTTACTAAAGAAGTTGAGTTTCTTGTCAAGAGGAAGAAGAAGGCTTCTGTTAGAATGAGACGTGAAGGCTCAGTTAGGGCACTTGAGAGTTACAAGTTCACCAGGAAAGACCTAAAGAGAGAGCTAAGAGGAGCAAGGAGGGTACCTGAGAAGTCATTGGTGAATAAGATCAAGGAAAACTCTAAAGCTTTCTATAGGTTTATCAGGAATAAAAGAATGACAAGAGAAAGATTAGGGCCAATCAAGGACAGTGGTGGGAAGTTGTGAGTTGGATCTGAGGAGATAGGAGTAGTGTTAAATGAATACTTTTCCTCAGTATTCCCACTAGGAAAAGACAGTGTTGTTGAGGAGAATACTGAGATACAGGCTACTATCCTAGATAGGATTGAGGTTCACAAGGAGGTGGTGTTAGCAATTCTGGTAAGTGTGAAAATAGCCAAGTCCCCTGGGATTTTTCCAAGAATTCTCTAGGAAGCCAGGGAGGAGATTACAGAGTCTTTGGCTTTGATCTTTGTGTCATCATTGTCCACGAGAATAGTGCCAAAAGACTGGAGGATAGCAAATGCTGTTTCCTTGTTAAAAATGGGGAGTAGAGACAACCCTGGTAATCATAGACCTGTGAGCCTTACTTTGGTTGTGGGCAAAGTGTTGGAAAGGGTTATAAGAGATAGGATTTATAATCATCTAGAAAGGAATAAGTTGATTAGAGATAATCAACATGGTTTTGTGAAGAGTAGGTTGTGCCTCACAGACCTTATTGAATTCTTTGAGACGGTGACCAAACAGGTAGATGAGGGTAAAGTGGTTGGTGTGGTGTAAATGGATTTCAGTGAGGCATTTGATAAGGTTCCCCATGGTAGGCTATTGCACAAAATAGAGGGACATGTGATTGAGAGTGATTGAGCAATTTGGTTCAGAATTTGGCTAGCTGAAAGAAGACAGAGGGTGGTGGTTGATGGGAAATGTTCATCCTGGAGTTCAGTTACTAGTGGTGTACTGCAAGAATCTGTTCTGGGTCCACTGCTGTTTGTCATTTTTATAAAGGACCTGCATGAGGGCGTAGATGGATGAGTTAGTAAATTTGCAGATGACACTAATGTCGGTGGAGTTGTGGATAATGCTGAAGGATGTTGCAGGTTACAGCGGGACATAGATAAGCTGCAGAGCTGGGCTGAGAGATGGCAAATGGAGTTTAATGCAGAAAAGTGTGAGGTGATTCACTTTGGAAGGAGTAACAGGAATAAAGAGTACTGGGCTAATGGTAAGATTCTTGACAGTGTAGAAGAGCAGAGGGATCTTGGTGTCCATGTACATAGACCCCTGAAAGTTGCCACCCAGGTTGATAGGGTTGTTAAGAAGGCATTAGGTGTGTTAGCTTTCATTAGTAGAGTGATTGAGTTTTGGAGCCACAAGGTCATGCTACAGCTGTACAAAACTCTAGTGCGGCTGCACTTGGAGTATTGTGTACAGTTCTGGTCACTGCGTTATAGGAAGGATGTGGAAGCTTTGGAAAGGGTTCAGAGGAGATTTACTCGGATGTTGCCTGGTTTGGAGGGAAGGTTTTACGAGGAAAGGCTGGGGGATTTGAGGCTGTTTTCGTTAGAGAGAAGAAGGTTGAGAAGTGTCTAATTGAGACTAGATTAGATTAGATTAGATTACATTACATTACATTACAGTGTGGAAAGACGTACAAGATAATCAGAGGGTTTGATAGGGTGGACAGTGAGGGCCTTTTTCCTCGGATTGTGATGGAGAGCACGAGGGGACATAGCTATAAATTGAGGGGTGATAGATATAGGACAGATGTCAGAGGTAGTTTCTTTACTCAGAGAGTAGTAGGGGTGGGGAACACCCTGCCTGCAGCAGGAGTAGACTCATCAACTTTAAGGGCATTTAAATGGTTATTGGATAGACATACAGATGAAAATGGAATAGTATAGGAATGATAGGCTTCAGATTGGTTCCACTGGTCAGCACAACATCGAGGGCCAAAGGGCCTATACTGTGCTGGAATGTTCTATGTTCTATGTTCTCACCATAACCTTTGCTTGTTGGATGTTCCTCCAACAGCGTCCTCTTCCCTGGATTTTCTGGGTGGTCCTCCCAGCACCAGCCCGAAGGATCAGAGCTGACATCCAGTGGGAAATGATGGGTTAATGCACCACTGGTGTGGTCCGTGTTTGGAAATGAAATGAAGGGTCGAGATTCCAGCATGAGGAGCCATTCTTTGCAATTGGCAAGTGGTGTTGTCATGAAAGTACTGTCTGAAATGGCGGTGGAAGCAGATTTGAAGATAACTTACAAAGCAGATTGGAGAAGGAATTGAAGAAGGGACAGTACGGTGGGTTAAGGAGGGAATGGGCGGGCTTAAGGATGAATTGGGTATCGCTGCCAAAGAATAAGTAAGATGGGTTGAATGGCTTCATTGTTTTTGTTGGATCATTCCAGTGAGAATCTAGTGATCTTGCTGCACATATTGTAGCTCACTGTTTACATTAGTTTGTAATCTCGTTTCCCTTCATTTGCAAAGTCAGTTCTGCAGCCAAAATATAATTGTCTTCATCTGGCACCACATGAGGTTTGAACGTGAGGTTGAGTCTCTCCTTATAACTGAGACTTTTCATCCTTTTACAACATCCTGGTGAATCCCCTCTACATCCGCTCCAGTGCTAGCACATCCTTCCGATAATGTGGCGACCAGAATTGCACACAATATTCCAGCTGGGACCTAACCAATGCTTCATAAAGCTGGAACAAGACTTCTTTGTTCCTATATTCTACACTCTGGCTGATGAGGGCAAACAGGAGGAAGTGAGGACTGCAGATGCTGGAGGTCAGAGTCGAAGAGTGTGGTGCTGGAAACGCACAGCCGGTCACGCAGCATCTGAGGAGCAGGAGAGTCGGCGTTTAGGGCATAAGCCCTTCATCCCGCTCCTCAGATGCTGCCTGACCGACTGTGCTTTTCCAGCACTACGCTCTCAACTGATGAAGGCAAACATCCTGTATGCCTTCTTCCACACCTTTATCTATCTGTGCTGGCACCTTCAGGGATCTACAGGAGGCATGGTTAGTAAGTTTACAGGTGACACCAAAATTGGTGGTACAGTGGATGGTGAAGAAGGTTTATCTAAGATTACAAAGGGATCTTGATCAATTGGGTCAATGGACTGTAGAATGGCAGGTGGAGTTTAATTTGGATAAATGTGAGGCATTGCATTTTGGTAAAATGAACAAGTGCAGGACTTAGATAATTAATAGTCGGGCCATGGGTAGTGTTGGAGAACAGAAGGACCTAGGAGTTCAGGTACAGAATTCTTTGAAATTTGCATCACAGGATGGTTAAGAAGGCATTGAACAGTGCTTGCCTTCATTGCTCAAAGGTCTACTTTTGAGTACAGGAGTTGGAAAGTCATGTTGAGGATGTACAGGACATTGGTGAGGTCTCTTCTGGAGCACTGTGTCCAGGTCTGGCCACCCTGTTATAGGAATAATATCATTAACGGAGAGAGTTCAGAAAAGATTTACCAGGATGTAGCTGGGAACGCAGGGTTTGAGTTATAAAGATAGGCTGGGACATTTTGGTCACTGGAACATAGGAGGTTGAGGGGTGACTGTATAGATATTTATAAAATCATGAGGGGCACGAGTGAAGTGAGCAGCAAGATTTGTCTCCCTAGGGTGGGAGAGTTCAAATTTATTTCTCCCATTTATCTCTCCACCCCCGAGGCTCCCAACCTCATTCCTGATGAAGGGGTTCAGCCTAAAACATCGATTTTCCTGCTCCTTGGATGCTGCCTGACCTTTTCCAGCACCACACCCTCAACTGGAAGAGTTCAAAATGAGGGGCATACCTTTAAGGCAAGAGGCAAAAGGTTTAAAAAGGACATGAGGGGCAACCTTTTTTTGACACAGAGTCATTGGTGAGTGGAATGAATATCCAGAGGATGTCATGGATGCAGGTACAGTTGCAACATTTAAAAGACATTTGGATAAGTACATGAATAGGAAAGGTTTGGAGGGATATGGGCCGGGAGCAGGCAGGTGGGATTAGTTTGCTTCAGGATTATGTTTGGCACAGACTGGTTGGACTGAAGCTGTTTCAGTACTGTATGTGTCTATGGCTTGTACACCAAGGTCACTGTGTTTCTCAGTACTCCCTGGGGACCTACTGTTCATTGTGTAGGTCCTCCCTTTATTAGTCCTCCCAAAATGCATCGTCTGACACTTATCAGGGAAAGGAACAGTTAAACAAAGCACTAACGCCTGGTAGTGTCCATACCAGTCATATTGGAGCACTGTTTTGAGGGTTTGGAATACCGTGTTCAATTCTGGCCTCCCTGCTACAGGAAAGATGATGCTAGGGCACAGAAAGGCTTTAAAAGAATGTTGCGGGATTGGAGGGTTTGAGTTTTAGGGAGAGGCTGAACAGGCTGGGGCTGTTTTCCCTGGAGCATCGGAGGCTGAGGGGTGACCTTATAGAGGTTTATAAAATCATGAGGGGCATGGATAGGGTGAATAGGCAAGGTTTATTTCCGGAGGGTAGGGGAAAGCAAAACTAGAGGGCGTAGGTTGAAGGTGAGAGGGGAAAGATTTCAAAGGGACCTAAGGGGGACCTTTTTCACACAGAGGGTGGTGTGTGCATGGAATGAGCTGCCAGAGCAAATGGTGGAGGCTGATACAATTAGAACAGTTAAAAGACATCTGGATGGGTATATGAATAGGAAGGGTTTGGAGGGATATGGGATAATTGTTAGCAAATAGGACTGGTCAGCATGAATGAGCCTGTTTCCATGCTGTACATCTCTAAGACCCTATACAGGTCAAGTCTGACCAATATGGGTCATTCACAAGTTTTCCTGGTGTTTTTTTCCTTCTGGGTTTAAAGACCACCATCACCATCACCAGGGGTGACCAACAAGGATGTAGTTTGCAACGCCTGTCATTAGCCATTGCACTTCCAGACCAGGATTAACTTAAAACCTCAATACACAGACACCAAGAGGAGCTGGTCACAGACAACAGGCCATCATTTACCAGCAGGGATTTTGAGTATTTCCTCAAGTCGAATAGCATTCATCATATCAGGCCAGCGCTGTGTAACCCACCATCCAATGGTCTGGTGGAAAGAGCAGCCCAAAGTTTGAAAGCAGGCTTAAAAGAAACAGCCGACAGCTTTCCTTGATACTGAACTGTCCCGGTTCCTGTTTGATTATCGGTCCAGCCCTCATACAGCTACAGGGACAGCTCCAGCAGACTTGCTAATGAGGAGAAGACTCCGAACCAGGTTAAATCTGATCTTCCCGGACATGTGGTGGGGTTGGAGGGGGGGGTATGAAACGGCATCAGGAACACCAATATCGGACGCACGACAGTTTACTTCAGGAGGACGATGTTTGGTGAAGGAGTCATGGGACCCTGCATGGATAAGAGGCAACGTCGACGCGAGGTCAGGCCCAGTGACGTATGAAGTGTGTGTCGGTGCAACAGTCCTGATGGACACGTGGACCACTTGAAAGTTGAGTAGAATTTTCTCTTCACCCATTCACGAGCATGACATGGTTAAAGATTTTTTCAAAAAGCTCAGGGAATGTTCATTTTTCTTCAGCTGAACACAGTTGTTGAAGCTCTCCTGGGTTCTGTTGTTTTTTAAAGCCTTCTTGTTGCAGCGGATGGTGAGCAGCCTGGTCTGGAGTAAACTTTGAGAAGTTTAGATACCATTAAGATGGCTTTGATGCTCCCGATCCTGTAATGTGTGGCAATCCTGCACAGGCTGGGCCTGAACTTGAAGGCATTGTGCCAGCATGTTTTCTTTCTCATGTCCATCTTGGCGCTAGTTGGCGCTGGTAGACATGATTGATGCTCATGAGTCAAACAGAGGCAGGTTCAATGGGTTTATTTTTTCCAGTAAAAACAGAGCCAAGGAAATGTACCAGGTGGAGAGCAGAAAGTCGCGGGCGAAAGCTAGAATTCAATGAGTGTTCCAAAGTCTGCAACAAATCCACATTCCTCTCCGATACGGAAACCCAACAGAAAAGGCAAATCAATCGTGGTTGACAAAAGATAGCATCCGATCTCAAGAGGCAAGTTATAAAGTCGCCAAGACCAAAGCTACAAGCCCATGGATCGGGAGCAATGTAATATCCAGCGAAGGATGGCCCACAGGACTGGGAAAGAAATGGGAAAAGAGAATATGGATGCAGGCGAGTGAGGAACATACAAGCAAACTGTAAAAGCTTCTTTAGGCACATGAAATGGAAATGTTTAGCTCGGAGATTGTGGGTTTATTTACAGGTGGAGACAGGAGAATCTATCATGGAAGACAGGAAAATGCTGGAGGCATTAAAAAATTACATTAGGCTGAAGCTTTTATTTCTAGGCTGAGTCTGAGCTGCATTGAGTTTTTTCTTTGGAAGTTTTTTTTGCTGCAATGTCTAAGGAGTTATTCTGCCATATCTTATCAAACCATTAATGACTGAGCACACTCCTGTGTCTGATTCCAGTTGCATTTTACCCGACAGTGTTCCCATAGCAACTCACCACTTGGTGCATAGCCCAGAGTTCACTGGCATCCTCTAGGAAAGAAATGGGAAAAGAGAAAATGGATACAGGCGAGTGAGGAACATAAAAGCAGACTGTAAAAGCTTCTTTAGGCACATGGAGGTGGCACAGTGGCTCGGTGTTTAGCACTGCTGCCTCACAGTGCCAGGAAATGTACCAGGTGGAGAGCAGAAAGTCGCGGGCGAAAGCCAGAATTCAATCAGTGTTCCAAAGTTTGCAACAAATCCTTCTGAACCTGTGGGGCACCAGTATCCTGGGGGGGAGGTTTGCTAGTGCTCTTGGGGGGGGTTAAACTAACGGCAGGGGCATGGGAACCCAGATTGTAGCTTCAGGGTGCAGGGCCTGGAGTGTAGGGAGGTGAGGAACATGGCATCAATTTCCAAGGAGGGTGCCTGTAAACAGGAAAGTGGCTTGAAGTGTGTATACTTCAATGCAAGAAGTATACGAAATAAGGTAGGTGAACTTGCAGCGTGGGGTGGTACCTGGGACTTCGATGTTGTGGCTATTACGGAGACATGGCTAGAACAGGGACAGGATTGGCAGTTGCGGGTTCCAGGATTTAAATGTTTTAGTAGGGTCAGAAGTGGGGGTAAAAGAGGGGGAGGTGTGGCATTGCTTGTCAAAGATAGTATTACAGTGGTGGAAAGGACGATGGATGAGGACTTGCCATCCGAGGTAGTTTGGGCTGAGGTTAGGAATAGGAAAGGTGAGGTCACCCTGTTAGGAGTCTTTTACAGGCCTCCTAATAGTCCTAGAAACGTAGAAGAAAGGATAGGGAAGGTGATTCAGGAGATGAGTGACAGTAATAGGGTGGTTGTGATGGGGGACTTTAACTTTCCTGATATTGATTGGGAAAGCTATAGCTCAAGTTCGTTAGATGGGTCAGTGTTTGTTCAATGTGTGCAGGAGAGTTTCCTGACACAATATGTAGACAGGCCAACAAGAGGTGAGGCCATACTGGATTTGGTTCTGGGTAACGAACCAGGCCAGGTGTTAGAATTAGAGGTAGGTGAGCACTTTGGGGATAGTGACCATAATTCGGTGATTTTTACTCTCATGATGGAGAGGGATAAGTGTGTACTACAGGGCAAGAGTTATAGCTGGAGTCAGGGATATTATGATGCGGTGAGGCATGACTTAGGATGTGTGGCTTGGAAAAGTAGACTCCAAGGCAAGAGTGTAAATGATATGTGGAACTTGTCCAAGGGGCAACTATTGAGTGTCCTTGATAATTATGTACCTGTCAGGCAGGAAGGAAAGGGTCGTGCGAGGGAGCCGTGGTTTAATAAGGAATTGGAATCCCTTGTTAAATGGAAGAGGGCGGCCTATCTCAAGATGAGACATGAAGGTTCAATTGGGGCGATTGAGAGTTATAGGGTAGCCAGGAAGGACCTGAAGAGAGAGCTAAAAGCAGAAAGGAGGGG
>NC_057717.1:92400060-92426747 GCF_004010195.1 Chiloscyllium plagiosum | reverse complement strand
GGCGCAACATTGAGGGCCGAAGGGCCTGTACTGCGCTGTATTCTTCTATGTTCTATGGAACCCAGGTTCGATTTCAGCCTCGGGTGACTGTGTGGAGTTTGCATATTCTCTCCGTGTCTGTGTGGGTTTCCTCTGGGTGCTGGCGCAACATTGAGGGCCGAAGGGCCTGTACTGCGCTGTATTCTTCTATGTTCTATGGAACCCAGGTTCGATTTCAGCCTCGGGTGACTGTGTGGAGTTTGCATATTCTCTCCGTGTCTGTGTGGGTTTCCTCTGGGTGCTGTGGTTTCCTCCCACAGTCCAAGGATGTGCAGGTTAGGTGAACTGACCATGCTAAATTGCCGACAGTGCTCAGGGATGTGTAGGTTAGGTGCATTAGCCCAGGGTAAATGTAGGGTAGGGGAATGGGTCCGGGTGGGTTACTCTTTGGAGGGTCAGTGTGAACCTGTTGGGCCGAAGGGCCTGTTTCCACGCTGTAGGGATTCTATGATTCTACGCTCACATCATCTCTGAAAACCCCAATGTGCACTCGATCTGTCAGCCCAGAGCCTACCCTGTGTGATTCCTGACTGTCTGCCTCAGGTAGAAGACCTGGCATTTGTTTCAGTTGTGAGACTTTCTCTTCTGTTGGCATGGACTTTCAAACCACAAAGTCAATTCCTGACTGAAAACAGGACCAACCCAAGGCGTCATGTGGCTCTATTCCTCTGGTGCCCATCCAACAATTCGGCTCCTCTGGGCAATAAGGTTCAGAGTTCAAGCCCCACTGGTGAGGAGTGGTGCAGATAATCCAGCCTGACATCCCTGTGCTGCACTGAGGGAATGCTACATGGTCAGAGGAGCTGTCTTTCAAGTGCGGCACATTGTCCAAACTGAATCATGGGATGGCAGGACTGACGTATGATGAGAGACTGGATCAGTTAGGACTATATTGACTGGAATTGAGAGGATTGAGAGGGGGAGCTCACTGAACCCTATAAAATTCGAACAGAACTTGACAGGGTAAACACAGGAAGGATACTCCTGATGACTGGGGAGTCCAGAACCAGGGGTTACGGTTGAAGAATGTGGAATAGACTCCCTAAGGGAGAGCTGAGGAGAAATGTCTTCACCCAGAGAGTGGGGAACCTGTGAAATTCTCTGCCGTGGAAAGCAGTTGAGACCAAAACATCAACTGTTTTGGCAGATGGAGTTTAATTTAGATAAATGTAAGGCGCTGCATTTTGTAAAAGCAGATCACAGCAGGACTTATACACTTAATGGAAAGGTCGTAGGGAGTGTTGCTGAACAAAGAGACCTTGGAGTGCAGGTTCATAGCTCCTTGAAAGTGGAGTCACAGGTAGCTAGGATAGTGAAGAAGGCGTTTGGTATGCTTTCCTTTATTGGTCAGAGTATTGAGTACAGGAGTTGGGAGATCATGTTGCAGCTGTACAGGACATTGGTTAGGGCACTTTTGGAATATTGTGCACAATTCTGGTCTCCTTCCTATCGGAAAGATGTTATGAAACTTGAAAGGTTTCAGAAAAGATTTACAAGGATGTTACCAGGGTTGGAAGGTTTGACCTGTAGGGAGAGATTGAATAGGCTGAGGCTGTTTTCCCTGGAGCGTCGGGGGCTGAGGGGTGACCTTATAGAGGTTTATAAAGTATGAGGGGCATAGATAGGATAAATAGACAAAGTCTTTTCCCTGGGGTCGGGGAGTCTAGAACTAGAGGGCATAGGTTTAGGGTGAGAGGGGAAAAATTTGAAAGGGACCTAAGGGGCAACATTTTCAAGCAGAGGGCGGTGCGTGTATGGAATGAGCTGCCAGAGGAAGTGGTGGAGGCTGGTACAATTACAACAGTTAAAAGGCATCTGGATGGGTATATGACAAGGAAGGGTTTAGAAGAATATGGGCCAAGTGCTGGCAAATGGGACTAGATTAGGTTAGGATATCTGGTTGGCATGGACAAGTGGGACTGAAGGGTCTGTTTCCGTGTTGTACATCTCTGTGAGTCTATGTTTTGAAGGAGGAGTCGGATATAGTTCTGTAAAAATCTCTGATATTATATGGGACTAGCTAGATCGCTCTGTCCGTACAGACACGATAGGTCAAGTGGTCTCCTTCTGTACTGTAAAATCTTACCATTCTAGTTCTTAGGATTAAAGTGATCAAAATGGAGTAAGCAGGAACAGGGGACTGAGTCGGATGATCAACCATGATCATATTGAATGGGGGAGCAGGTTCAATAGGCTGAATGGCCTATTCCCACTATAATTTTCTAATTTGCATTATGGTCATGCGTAGGCCAGACCAGGTAAGGGTGACAGATTTCCTTCCCTTGAGGATTTGTTGAACTAGATGTGCTTTGATGATGATCGAGAGAGTTGGGAGAGAAAAGTCAATTACCAACTCTCTGGGTCTCTCCTGGATTCTCTCCTGAAGCCTATAAAACCAGAGGCACAAATCACTCAGGAAGGACCAATGGACTACCCAAGTGTTGCCGAACAAGAGAGCTTGGAGTGCATGTTCATAGTTGCTTGCAAGTGGAGTCACAGGTAGATAGGGCATTGAAGAAAACGTTTTGTATGCTTGCCTTCAGTGCATTGAGTAAAGGAGTTGGGAAGCCATATTGCAGCTGTACAGGCCTTGGTTAGGTCACATTTGGAATACTGCATTCATTTCTGGTCTCCCTGCTATAGGAAGGATAATGTTAAATTTGAAAGTTAAATGTTAAATGTTAAATCAGAGAAGATTTACAAGGATTTACAGGGTTGGAGAGTTTAAACTAATGGGAGAGGCTGTATAGGTAGTGGTTATTTTCCCTGGAGCATTGGAGGCTGAGGGGTGACCTTATAGAGGTTTATAAAATCATGAGGGGCATGGATAAGGAAAATAGTCAAGGTCTTTTTTTCCCCAGAGTAGCAAAGTCCAAAACTAGAGCACATAGGTTTAAAGTGAGAGAGGAAAGATTTATAAGGGACTTAAGGGGCAGGTCTTTCATGCAGAGGGTGGTGTGTGTATGGAAAGGTCTGCCAGAGGAAGTGGTGGAGGCTTGTACAATTACAGCATTTAAAAGTCATCTGGATAGTACATAAATAATAAGGGTTAAGAGGGACATGGGTCAAATGTTGGCAACTGGGACTAGATTAATTTTAGATATCTGGTTGGCATGGATGAATTGCTTAAAAATGTGTTGCTGGAAAAGTGCAGCAGGTCAGGCAGCATCAAAAGAGCAGGAGAATCGACGTTTCGGGCATAAGCCTTTCTTCAGGATTCCTGAAGAAGGGCTTATGCCCGAAACGTCGATTCCCCTGCTCCTTTGATGCTGCCTGACCTGCTGCGCTTTTCCAGCAACACATTTTTAAGCTTAAAACATGGTAAATCCAAGATTCCACCCTTCAGCTGTGAGCACAGTCAGCACAAGTTTCCCTTGAATTAATTTGGCTGGATCAATGCATTTTCAAAACTGGCTGCCACCAATCCAGGCGGACATGTCTGTTACTTTACTCAAGTTCCTGTTTCCTTTGACACGCCCACGTTTGCCTTTGTCAGAGTGAAACTCTGAATTTCTTTCTCAACTGACTTGAGCTTCCCCTTCCTTTAATTGCAACTTTTTTTTTCTTTTGTTCTATCAAAACAACAAAGCCCCTTTGTGGGATGTGGGCGTCTCTACGAAGCCCAGTGTTTGTACCTTGGTTTGATGACTCAGTGGTTAGCACAGCTGCCTCACAGTGCCAGGGGACCCGGCTTTGATGCCATCTTTAGTTGACTCTCCGTGTGGAGTTTGCACATTCTCCCCGTGTCTGCGTGGATTCCCTTCGGGTGCTCTGGTTTCCTCCCATTGTCCAAAGATGCTCAAGTTAGGTGGATTGGCCATGCTAAATTGTCAATACTGTTCAGGGATAGGTGGGGATTTGGGGCAAGGGTAGGGCTTACTGTTGGGGTCTGCGCTGGAGGGTCAGTGTAGACTTGTTGGGCTGAGTGACCTCTACCTTATTGTAGGGGTTCTATCTCAAGGGGCTTTGTAGCCAATGGAATACCTTTGAAGGGTTAGAATCTTGTCTTCATCTTACTTCAATGACCTGCTTCCTTAGTGCAGGGGTTCTATGAATTGTTGCCTGGCCATAATTGCCCATTGGGGGCAGTAAAGGAACCATTGGCATCACATGTAGACCTGATCGAGTAAGGGTGACAGATTCCATTCCCTAGAGAATTGGGTGTTTTCAGAGGGAATTTTAGAATGTTCAAGGAAGGAGAAAATTAAGTTTCCCAACTTGTATTCCTGGAATTTTTGTTGTCTAACACCCTCGGTTCTCCCAACCAAGGCCTCTTTTCACTCCCCTCCAGGACTTGTTTTTTTTATAAAGAATGAAAAAGTTTGGACAGAGTGAGAGAGAGAGAGAGAGAGAAAGATTGTTTATCTTGATGCCTCTCCGTGACTTTCCCTGCTGAGAACGCAAGCCTTGATTTGGGAGATTTCTGGAAACTCCACACCAAACCCTGGAAAGTTGGCAACAGAGCGTGGAAAGACAGGATTGGGTTTTCTTTCAGCACAGCTACTGGAACAATCGGATCTCTGGTGAGGCAAACGTATCAGCACCAAGAATTTATCCCTCACTGATCTCCCCAAGATTCATATCAGAGTCGCTTCCAAGAATTGGCAATGTCACGCTGTTTCAATCACAAACCGCAGACTGGCACAGACTAAACAACCCCATGCAAGCTTCTCAGGCCTGTTTACTCGAACTGCCTTTCGGGTCTGGATCCCTCTCAGTCAAATGCTCTCGTGACTTGGTTGAAAGAAACTGCTTCAAGCATTCCTCTTGATATTTGCAAGTAAAATATATCACGGTAATGACGGAAAGCCGAAACCGAGGATCTCTCTGCTGGACATCGTCATGAGGGGTCATAAGTTGAATAGCCAAGGGCTTTTCCCAAGGATGGGCCAGTTCATAACGACAGGGCATATTTTTAAGGTGAGAGGGGAAAGATTTAA
Source organism: Chiloscyllium plagiosum (assembly GCF_004010195.1). Classification (NCBI taxonomy): domain Eukaryota; kingdom Metazoa; phylum Chordata; class Chondrichthyes; order Orectolobiformes; family Hemiscylliidae; genus Chiloscyllium; species Chiloscyllium plagiosum. The sequence continues at coordinate 92,421,768 of NC_057717.1, read as the reverse complement.
AAAGGACACGAGGGACAAACGCTTTTCTCACGGAGGGTGGTTCAGGTGTGGAATGAACTGACCGAGGAAGGGAGGCGTACACATGGAGACACAACATTCGGCCCAACTTGTCCATGCCATCCAGTTTTCACAATTAATCTCGTCCCATTTGCCTACATTTGATCCTTATCCCTCCATACCTATCCCATCCATGTACCTGTCCATATGTTTCTTAAATGACAAAATTGTACTCACCTCCACCACTACCTCTGGCAGCTTGTTGCACACATTCACCAACTTCTGTGTGAAAAAAATTGCCCTCTGGATCTTTTACTCAGTCTCCCCCTCTCACCTTAAACCTATGCCCTCTGGTTTAGGACTCTCCTATCCCATGGAAGAGTCTGCTCATCTTATCTATGCCACGCATGGTTTTATAGACTTTGACAGGTCCACATCTACACTCCAGTGTAAAAAAATCCCAGCCTATCCAGCCTCTCATTATAACTCAAACTTTCCAGTCCAAGTAGCATCTGAGTAAATCTTTTCTGCACTGTTTCTGGTTTAATAATCTCCTTTCAATTGTCAGGTGATCGGAACTGCTAAAGACATTTAAAAGACATTTGAAACAGTACATGAGTAGGAAAACGTTAAAGATCACACAACACCAGGTTATAGTCCAACAGGTTTATTTAGAAGCACGAGTGGTGCTGATGAAGGAGCGTCGCTCCGAAAGCTAGTGCTTCCAAATAAACCTGTTGGACTATAACCTGGTGTTGTGGGGATTTTAACTTTGTCCACCCCAGTCCCACACCAGCACCTCCACATCCTGGGTAGGAAAAGGTTTAGAAGGAGATTGGCCTAATGTTGGCAGGTGGAACTAATTCAGTTGGGAAATGTTGTCCTCATGGATGGGTTAGACTGAAGGGTCACTTTCTGTGCTGTATGACTGTACAGAAACAACTCCCCCCACACCCCCCCCCCCATCCCTGCCAACATTTTAAAGGAGTGGCTCAGTCACTACTCTGCAGTTACTCTTCAGAGGGTCGGTGTGGACTTGTTGGGGCTAATGGCCTGTTTCCACACTGCAGGGATTCTATGATTTGGTGATTTTTTTGGGGGGGCAGCACGGTGGCTCAGTGGTTAGCACTGCTGCTTCGCAGCGCCACGGACCCAGGTTCGATTCCAGCCTCGGGTGACTGTCTGTGTGGAGTCTGCACATTCTCCCTGTGTCTGTGTGGGTTTCCTCTGGGTGCTCCAGTTTCCTCCCACAGTCCAAAGCTGTGCGGGTTTGGTGGATTGGCCATAGTGTCCAGTTGAGGTGGGAATATAGAATAAAGGGGTGGGTCTGGGTGGAATACTCTTCAGAGGATCAAGGTGGATGTGATGGCCCGAAGGGATTCTATGATGATTCTTTTAATCAATCAATGGGCGAATCCACTTACCTAACTTGCTCCAACTGTGGTGAGTACACTGAAAGCCTTTGGCCTCTTGTCTGTTGTTTTGCCTCTTTTCTCAAGTCTCTACAAAGGGAGTCCTATCCTATGTTGCCATCTCAGAGCCTTCCCCTGAAACGTTGGAGCCACTTGCTGTGTGATGGGAGTGTTATCCCTGGCATTGATATATTAGCCATGGCCTCGGGTGAAATGGTCACCCAATCGTGCCCATGTTGCTGGGTGGAAATTTGGTCGCACTTTTCTCTCCGTCTCTCGGAATGTTTTGCTTTTGGGGGGAAAAAAAAAAATTGTGGAGAGGCCAACTATTTTAAAATGTTCCATCTTCAAACTTTTCAGTATTCCTGGCACCCTTAGCATTTTGTTGTTCCCTGTCTTGTAAAAGTAGCAAAGAAATGATGATTGTGGTCACAACTAATCTGTACGAGCTATCTACTGAGGCTGCCTTCTTATTTAAGCCTGACATAGGCCATTTCCCCCCTGACAGTGGTTATATAGTTAGGAGAGAGTATTTAAACTTACTGCCATATGTAGCCATGATGTGGAGGTGCTGGTGTTGGACTGGGGTGGACAAAGTTAAAAATCGCACAACACCAGGTTATAGTCCAACAGGTTTAAGTGGGAATACAAGCTTTCAGAGCACTGCTCCTTCATCCGGTAGCTGTGGAGCAGGATCATAGGACACAAAATTTATAGCAAAAGATCATAGTGTTGTACAACTGAAATGATATACAGTACCGAACAAACCTAAATTGCTGTTCAGTCTTTCATCTTTTAGAATGGGTTGCAGACATCAATTCATTCATATGTAAACCCCAGAACTTCTTTCAAGTCACATTCCCAAGATAACTTAAGGTTTCATAAAAAAAAGTGAGATCTCAGCTCAGACAATGCATTAAAGATGTGAGGTTAGAGTCTGTATATATTCCAATCCTGAGTCACATTGGTTCTATTTCCAAAGTAGGAATTTATAAAATATTACATGGATTGACTGCCTGCAGATTGTGCATTTTTTGAACAAAATAGAATGTATCTGCAAATACAATTCTGCCAAAGCAAATTCACCCTATAGACTTATGTGTGTGTGAGCGTGCATGTGAGGGAGAGAGGGAGTGAGAGAGAATGTGCATGTGTATGTGTGAGAGAGGGAGTGTGTGTGTATGTGTGAGAGAGGGAGTGTGTGTGTCATGAACGCAAGGTCCTGGTTCAGGCCGTCGCCATGGGTACCGAACTTGGCTATCAGTCTCTGCTCGGCCACTCAGCATTGTTGTGTATCCTGAAGGTGTTGTGTGATTAGCTTTGGTTATGTGTCATGGTTGAAGTCAATGACATGGATTTATTTAAATCATGGAATCACAGAGTGCTATAGCACAGATGGGGAGATGATGGTGTCGTGGTAAAGTCACTGGGTTGCTATCCAGAACTTCAAGATAATGCCTTGGGGAAATGGGTTAAAATCCCCGCATGACAGTTGATGAAATTTGAATTCAATAAAGCTGGTGTACTGTGAGCATTATCGAAAGCCCTTTAAGGGAGGAAATCTGCCATCCTTACCCAGTCTGGCTCCAGCACTTAAGGGTGGCATGGTGGCTCAGGAGTTAGGAATGCTGCCTCACAGGGACCTGGGTTCGATTCCAGCCTCGGGTGACTGTCTGGGTGGAGTTTGCACATTCTCCCCGTGTCTGTGTGGTGTTTGCACATTCTCCCCGTGTCTGTGTGGGTTTCCTCCCACAGTCCAAAGATGTGCAGGTTAAGTGGATTGGCTGTGGGAAATTGCCCATAGTGTCAAGGGATATGTAGAGTTAGCTGTGGGAAATACAAGGTTACAGGGGTAGGGTCTGGGTGGGATGCTTTTCAGAGGGGCAGTGTGGACTCGATGGGCTGAATGGCCTGCTACCACACTGTCTATTGGTTCTAGAGCCCACATCAATGTGGCTGGCATTTAACTACCTCCTGGACCATTAGCGACGGGCAATAAATGCAGGACTAGCGAGTGATATCTGCAAACCATGAATAAGTTAGAGAAGATAAAGAGGCCATTTGGCCCATTGTGTCTGCACCAGCTCTCCAAATGGGTATTGGTACATTCTCTTGCCTTGTCTTCATTTTGTTGTAATATTGTTCTGGGTAAAATAAACTTGGACCAGTTGTATCTGCGCTGGTCTGCTGCGGAGAACCCTTGGAGAGAGGCAGTGATGGTTAAACTGTGCACAGCTGTAATGTCACTCCTTTTATCATCATTTCCCTGTTGTGTAACTAAGGACTGTACCGAAGTACGTTTGCTACTCAGATGTAAGTGGGGACTTGTAAAGTTTTCACTGTGCTCATTTGAATCCAAGTGACAACAAAACAAATTCAATTCCCTTTGAATGTTTCTGCTTTCGTTGGGTCAGCTTCACCAATAATATCCATATTCCTCCGACACTGAGCTCTGACCAAACCAGGCTGTTGAGATGACTGTCAAATGGAAAACGTTTTAAAAAGGGTCTTTCAAGTGACTAGGCTATGACTATCTCTTTTAGCAGCTTGTTCCACCTTAGGACTGTCCCCAGGACAAAAGATCATTGGCAGCGCTGTCTTGGAAAGAAATAGTTTTTGTAGCTTGTGTGTACAGCAACCTTGGGTTTGTCTATTACTGGAGTCAGCCAGGAGCTTGTTTCTGTCAATTCCAGCCAGCCCATTACAGAGTTGACAAAATGTCAGCCATTCTATAGCTGCTTCTGTGCTGAAAGTGCCATTCAGCTTTACCAAGTGGCTAATATCAGATCAGATTACCAGCAGTGTGGAAAGAGGCTATTTGGCCCATCAAGTCTGTACTGACCCTCTGAATAGCATCCCGCTCAGACACAACCCCCCTACCCTATCCCTGTAATCCTGTAGTTCACATGGCCAATTCCCCTAACCTGCACATTATTGGTAATTTAACATGGCCAATCCCCCTAACCTGCACATTGTCAGTAATTTAACATGGCCAATCCCCCTAACCTGCACATTATTGATAATTTAGCATGGCCAATCCATATAGCTTGAACATCCCTGGACACTTTAGCATGGTCAATTCACCTAACTTGCACATCTTTGGTCTGTGGGAGGAAATCAGATCACCAAACCCACCCAGACACAGGGAGAATGCGCAAACTCCACACAGACTGTCGCCTGGGGCTGGAATCGAACCTGGGTTCCCGGTGCTGTGAGGTAGCAGTGCTAACCACTGAGCCACTGTGCTGCTCATCCTGTTACTTCTGGTTTTCATTTCCTGTAACTTGAAAGAAAATTAAACGCAGGAGTGAAGCATGGAAGGTTCCAGATCCAGTATCGCCTGTTTCAAATTATCTCCCAAACACCTTTGTTGACCCCTTCAGTTTGTAGTGGGCCGAAATCGTGACCTGTGAATTGGTCATGCCTTAGGCCAAGGCTATGAGCACAAACCTTGGCCTGTTTTGGACCTTGTAGAGTTTATTTTAATGGTTTTCTTTCTGCACACAGAATTCACACAGCACTTGCCAGGCCAGACTGAACTGGCTCAACAAAACCTGTCTGATTTCTCCTGAGGGGATGGCTCACAGAGATCTCTACTCTGGTTAGTTTATTTAATATTGGCTCGCGCTTAATTAAAATGGAAAGCATGTTTAAAAGCTTATCGTGTTCTCTTGCGTCCTCTGTAGTGATCAGACGGTAAAAAATGTTTTATTTTTATTACGCTGATGGTGTTGTTTTTAATATGATTTTTCCTGTAGTGCTCTATGACATTACTCAGCCATTTTATATCCACTTAAGATAATTTTTCAGTCAATGTTTCAGTTCCAAGGCAGGGAGGGTAGCGACAATGGAATGAACAATTGAGCGGCGTGGAAATTAGAATCCTCGCTGTACTGAGTCCCACAGTGCTCTCTCGCTCTGGAACGAAAGTTAGCCAGTTAACTCCTGAGGGGTCGGTCGGACATTCATCGTCTCTGATACTTTACAGGAAGTGGACTGATTGGATTACTTCCTTAATGTTTGCTTTTCTTCCCGGATTCTTTAAAAGTTCTCGTCACCATTTCGTTCCTGCCTATCAGTGTCCCGATAGCCTCTCAATCCTTGCAGACCTGAGGAAGGGACATGGTTGCTCTGTGAAGTTAGCAAGACTAGAGTGGTGCTGGAAAAGCACAGCAGGTCAGGCAGCATCCGAGATCGGCCCGACCTTCTGTGCTTTTCCAGCATCACTCTAATCTCCAGCATCTGCAGTACCCACCTCCACCTATAAAGTTAACAAACCAGGTGGGCTTTCCAACATTGATCGCATGATCATCATTTGGGCTTTTCATGTCGTTTTTAGCTGAATTGTAATTCCATGACCTGTCACAATGGGATTCAGTAACCCAGTCCCCAGGATTTCTGGATTACCATTCTGAGCAATAACACAATTAAGGCCACTGCTTTTGCCGTGGGACTGGTCGCTAATTGGTGGCTGGAAACTTTGAATGAGTCCCTGTCAATCTCCCATCGTTTCCCCATCTCCAACTTGCTCCCGGGTTGGCCAGCGACACCATTTCCTCTTTGGGATCTTGCCCCTGCTGTAACGCGATTCATATTTTCTAGCAAGGCCTTCCTCACCCTGACCAGCTTCCAGATGTCTGCCCGGGGTAAATGTGTCACAGCTCTCCACTTCCTCCCACCAGTGGCTGCTCCTCTCCTGTGCACTTGGGTAGGTGTCACAGTCAGGGTTAACCCCTTGTGTTGCCTAGTGCCCTCCATGGCATAGAATCCCTACAGGGTGGAAGCAGGTCGTTTCACCCATCGAGTCCACCCATCCTGACCCACTCCCCTCCTCCATCCCTGTAACCCTGCATTCCCCATGGCTAACCCACCTAGCCAGCATATCCCTGGACACTAGGGTCAATTTAGCATGGCCAATCCACCCAACCTGAACATCTTTGGACTGTGGGAGGAAACCAGAGCATCTGAAGGAAACCCAGGCAGACGCAGGGAGAATGTGTAAACTCCACACAGACAGTCGCCTGAGGCTGGAATCGAACCCAGGTCCCTGGCGCTGTGAGGCAGGCAGTAGTGCTAACCACTGAGCCAGTCTGCCACCCAGAGCTGTGGAGATCTACAACACAGAGAAAGGCCCTTCGGCCCATTGCATCCACACGAGTCAAAAACAGCCACCTAGCCATAATAATCCCGATACACGTGTGGATGTTCCAACAAGGCCTCTTGGATAGTAATCAACAGAGGTTGAGCTTGACGCAGAGGCAAAGTATCTGATGAATAATGATGGAGAGGAGACCTCATCTTCAGGCCCTCTCCATTATTGGCACAGAGTCACAAAATTGTTACTGTGCAGAATGAGGCTACTCAGCCCATTGCACCATTCTATCCCCAATGCCAATCTATTGCCTTATCCAAATAATTAGCCCATACTCTTATAAATGCCTCAGTTGAAATTGCCTCCACCATATTTCCAGGCTGGGCATTGTGGATTCAAACTCCTCACTGAGTGAAAGAGTATTTTTCCTCGCATGTCCTTTGTTTCTTTTGCACATCACTTGAAGTCTTCACCCCTGGCATTCTTTGTTCCTTTTTTTTAAGCAGGAACAGCTCCTCCCGGTTTACTCCATCCAGCCCTCGCTAATGATGTTGAAGAGCTCTCTCAGCCTCCTTCTCTTCAAGGGAAACTGTCCCAATTTATCGAGTCATACAGTCAGAGAGATGTGCACCGTGAAGGGGTTGGTTGAATAATGTAGTGAGGAATGGTTGAGGTGAAGTGCGAGTTGAAGAGTTATTTGAGGGTGAAGGGCAGCGTGAGGAACTTATGGGAGATGAAGGATGAAGTGGGGAGATTGGTGAGGGTGTAGGATGGGGAAAGGAGATGGCTGAGGGTGGAGGGTGGGGAGAGTCATAGAGATTTACAGCATAAAAACAGAATCTTCGGTCCAACTCATCCATGCCGACCAGATATCCTGAATTAATCTCATCTTACTTGCCAGCATTTGGCCCATATCCCTCTTCACCCTTCCTATTCATATACCCATCCAGATGCCTTTTAAAGGTTGTACTTGTACAGCCTCTGCCACTTCCTCTGGCAGCTCATTTCATATATGCACCACCCTCTGCGTGGAAAAAGTTGCCCCTTAAGTGACTTTCAAATCTTTTCCCTCTCACCTTAAAGTTATGTCCTCCAGTTTTGGACTCCCCCACCCCAGGGAAAAGACCTCGTCTATTTATCCTATCCATGCCCCTCATGATTTTATAAACCTCTATAAGGTCACCCCTCAGCCTCTCACGCTCCAGGGAAAACAGCCCCAGCCTGTTCAGCCTCTCCCTGTAGCTCAAACCCTCCAACCCTGGCAACACCCTTGTAAGTCTTTTCTGAACCCTCTCAAGTTTCACAACATCCTTCCAATACCAAGGTGAGATCAAATGGAATAGAGGGAGAACTAGCCATTTAGTTACAGAACTGGCTCAAAACTGGGAGACAGAGGGTAATGGTGAAAGGTTGGTTTTCAGACTGGAGGCCTGTGAGCAGTGGAATGCCACATGGATCGGTGCTGAGTCTACTACTTTTCATCATTTGTGTAAATGATTTAGATATGAACATATGAGGTATGGTTAGTCAGGCTACAGAGCTGACACCAACATTGGATAGCGAAGAAGGTTACCCCAGATTACAATGGGATCTTGATCAGATGGGCCAATGGGCTGAGGAGCGGCAGATGGAGTTTGATTCAGATAAATGTGAGGTGCTGCATTTTGGGAAAGCAAATCTTAGCAGGACTTATACACTTAATGGTAAGGTCTTGGAGAGTGCTGCTGAACAAAGAGACCTTGGAGTGCAGGTTCACAGTTCCTTGAAAGTGGAGTTGCAGGTAGATAGGATAGTGAAGAAAGCATTTGGTATGCTTTCCTTTATTGGTCAGAGTATTGAGTACAGGTGTTGGGAGGTCATGTTGTGGCTGTACAGGACATTGGTGAGGCTACTTTGAAAACTTCTTCACCTATGCTCATCATTGAAGCTCCTTATACCTGGAATCATTATTGCAAATTGCTATTGTACTCTCTCTAATTTTGCATATAGCCCCATTCGCATTGAGTAAAATCCCCCTCTAAAGATTGCCGTGTGTAGCATGAAACAATGTAAATGAAAGCAGGCTGAGGTTGCTGGAAAAGCTCAGCAGATCTGGCAGCATCTGAGAAGAGAAATTAGAATTAATTTCGGGTCTCGTGACCCTTCCTCAGAACACGTTGGTAGGCCAATGTGTGAAAAAAGGGAGATTGGAAAGCCTTAAGACACATCCAGGGAACTCTCATGACGTACCTCAAAGAGATGACATTGCTGCTCATTGAACTAAAATAGGTGTCTCCTTACCATGGCTTGATGGCATTGTTTCCTGCCTTCGAGGGCATGAGGGCATCATAAGTGCCCAAAATTCTCATTGCATCAGGTGTGTATGAGAGCAGTCAGAGCTCAAACTCTCACTGCCGCGCAGCCATAGTTATCCCATTGATAGAGAAAAGTGGAAGAAAGTTTGACTCACCAGAACTGATGCCCGTTTTAAACTTGGGCGTGGCTTTGGCACACTGTGGTTGGATGGCAGGATCTGTGGCATATATATGGGAGGATACTTCTATCCTATTAGTTATCAGCTGTGGGCCTGCCTGTTTCTATCCCGCCTACAGCTTCTCTTACCAGGAGATAACTTTCCATGATCAAACGCAAGGCTTAAACTATGTGACGTTCCCAATGTGCCAACCTCATGAGAGTTCTCCGGGTATGAGTTAAAGCTTTCCAAGCTCCTCTTTTTCACCCATTGCCCTGCCAACGACTGGCATCTCCCTGCCTCTTCCCCCACCCCCCCCCCACCCCCACCGCCCCACCACCACCCCCCCTGTCATCATCATGGGCACAAGGAAAGGTGACATCCCTGCACCCCTCGAAGTCAGCTCACGCCGATGGGAATTCATCGACCAGAGAAACGAGGTGCAGGAGGAGGCTGCTTGACTCTTCATTTGCATATCTGCCCAACTGAGATCATGGGATGTGATCACCAACCGTCTATAACACCGAGTGCTACACGAGAGTTGGAGAAAGGTGGAACTTGATCTCCCCACACCTTGTTGACCTGGGAGCACATCTCAGAAGATCAAGGGATTTACATCAAACATAAGTGTGGGAGTAGGTCCTTCAGCCCATCGAGCCTTCTCATTCCATACAGGCTGAGGCTGTTTTCCCTGGAGCGTCGGAAGCTGAGGGGTTTACAAAATGATGAGGGGCATGGATAGGGTAAATAGGCAACATCTTTTACCTGGGGTCGGGGAATCCAGAACTAGAGGGCATAGGTTTAGGGTGAGAGGGGAAAGATATAAAAGAGACCTACAGGGCAACTTTTTCACACAGAGGGTGGTACGTGTTTGGAATAAGCTGCCAGAGGATGTGGTGGAGTCTGGTACAATTGCAACAGTTCAGAGGCATTTGGATGGGTATATGAATAGGAAGGGTTTGGAGGGATATGGGCCGGGTGCTGGCAGGTGGGACTAGATTGGGTTGGGATATCTCGTTGGCATGGATGGGTTGGACAGGTAAGAGGCTGGAAGAACACAGCAGGCCAGGCAGCATCAGGAGGTGGAGAAGTCAATGTTTCAGGTGTAACCCCTCTTCAGGACCCTTCTATAGGATGATGGCTGATCATCCAACTTAATCCCCTGTTCCTACTTCCTTTGATCCCTTTAACCCCAATAAATAGAATAATAGGATTTTACAGCAGAGGAGGAGGCCATTTGATCCATTGTTTCTGTACTGGAAGAACTACCCAGCCAGTACCATAGACCTTTACAGAATGATATTGAATTGTTTCTTGGAAACATACAACTGCTTTCTGCGGCAGAGGATTCGATAAGCTCCCCGCGCTCTCGGTGAAGGAATCTCTCCTCATCTCAGTTCTAAATGGCCCACCCCGTCCCCTTCAACTGTGAGTCCTGGATGTGGTCTCAACAAGCCATCGGGAACACCCTTCCTGGATATTAGCCCTCCCAAACATCTCCATCGACCCTTAATTGAAGGGATCCTTTATGTCATTCTGGTGGGGAGAAAGCAGGAAACGGAAACAAAAACAGCAATTGCTGGAAAAGCTCAGCAGGGTCTGGCAGCATCTGTGGAGAGAAATCAGAGTTAACGTTTGGGCTACTTCTTCAGAACTGATGGTAGCCGGGAAAATATCTGTGTGTATGCAGACCATAAGGTGGGGGAGGGAGTGAGGAGTTAACAATCGGTTGGGAGAGAGCCCAAAGAGGAGAGAAGGACAGTTGGACAGACAAAGGAGTGGATAATGAGCTGGCTGGGAGGGTGAATAGAGGTTAATGGGAACTGTTGGTGGTGAACAAGGTGTTGTGCATCATAGCAGCCTATTAGAATTCGAATTCCTGCAGTATGGAAACAGGCCCTTTGGCCCAACAAGTCCACACCGACCCTCCAAAGAGTCACCTACCCAGACCCATTCACTTATTAGTCTATGTTTACCCTGAGGCAAAAGTGAGGACTGCAGATGCTGGAAATCAGAGTTCAGATCAGAGTGGTGCTGGAAAAGCACAGCAGGTCAGGCAGCATCCGAGGAGCAGGAAAGTTGAAGTTTCGTGCAAAAGCCCTTAGTCAAGAACTTGACTAATGCACCTAACCTACACATCCCTGAACACTATAGGCAATTCAGCATGGCCAATTCACTTAACCTGCACATCTTTGGATTATGGGAGGAAACCCACACAGACAAGGGGGGAATGTACAATCTCCACACAGACAGTTGCCCAAGGCAGGAATCGAACCTGGGTCCCTGGCACTGTAAGGCAGCAGTGCTAATCACTGAGCCACCGTGTCACCTATGGTGTGATAACAAGGCCTGGTATTCAGGGGGGGATTGGGGTGAAGAAATGGGAGGGCTCAAACCCTTAACGTTATTGAACTCCATTTTGAGACTTGAAGGCTGCAGGGTCCTCAAGTGGAGAATGAGGTGATGTTCTTCCAGCTTGCACTGAGCTTCCCTGGAGCACTGCAGCAAGCCTGAGACAGAGATGCTGGCCAGGGAACAGGGTGGGGTGCTGAAGGAGCAGCCAACTGGGAAGCTCAGGAAATGGAGTTGGATGAACATATTGAATGGTGGAGCAGGCTCGATGGGCTGAATGGCCTACTCCCATTCCTATTAATTACGATTCTACGGTAACCTCCTGACCACATTTCACGTTTTTTGCAAGCCTTTTCCTTTATGATTTTCTGCTGGTGCATTATGAATCATTTATTCCTCCACTTCTGTGTTTCAGTCAGGAATGGGTTTCTCAATCGAAATATCGCTCTCGGAGATTTTCTTTTATCCCGAAGGGGAGGGAGCAACTGAAAAGGGAAGCAGCTGCCGGAGGAGCATTAAGGCTCGGAATTCCAGTGAATGCACAGCTCTCCCTGACGGATGTCCTCATCCTTCTGTGACTGGGACACGGAGCAGCTGCTGGAGGGAGGAGACACTTTTCTGGGGAAAGGTGGAGCTGAGTGGCTGCAGTGTACTGTACTGCCAACAATAGGATCAGAACAGCCTGGGTCTCACGGAGAGAGAGAGAGAGAGAGGGAGAGACAGAGACAGGGGGAGAGAGAGAGGGAGAGACGGAGTGAGAGACGGAGGGAGAGAGAGAGAGACGGAGGGAGAGAGAGAGACAGAGGGAGAGAGGGAGGGAGGGACAGTGAGAAAGAGAGAAGGATGGAGGGAGGGACGGGGAAGGAGAGAAGGATGGAGGGAGGGACAGTGAGAAAGAGAGAAGGATGGAGGGAGGGACGGGGAAGGAGAGAAGGATGGAGGGAGGGACAGTGAGAAAGAGAGAAGGATGGAGGGAGGGACGGGGAAGGAGAGAAGGATGGAGGGAGGGACAGTGAGAAAGAGAGAAGGATGGAGGGAGGGACGGGGAAGGAGAGAAGGATGGAGGGAGGGACAGTGAGAAAGAGAGAAGGATGGAGGGAGGGACGGGGAAGGAGAGAAGGATGGAGGGAGGGACAGTGAGAAAGAGAGAAGGATGGAGGGAGGGACGGGGAAGGAGAGAAGGATGGAGGGAGGGACAGTGAGAAAGAGAGAAGGATGGAGGGAGGGACGGGGAAGGAGAGAAGGATGGAGGGAGGGACAGTGAGAAAGAGAGAAGGATGGAGGGAGGGACGGGGAAGGAGAGAAGGATGGAGGGAGGGACAGTGAGAAAGAGAGAAGGATGGAGGGAGGGACGGGGAAGGAGAGAAGGATGGAGGGAGGGACAGTGAGAAAGAGAGAAGGATGGAGGGAGGGACGGGGAAGGAGAGAAGGATGGAGGGAGGGACAGTGAGAAAGAGAGAAGGATGGAGGGAGGGACGGGGAAGGAGAGAAGGATGGAGGGAGGGACAGTGAGAAAGAGAGAAGGATGGAGGGAGGGACGGGGAAGGAGAGAAGGATGGAGGGAGGGACAGTGAGAAAGAGAGAAGGATGGAGGGAGGGACGGGGAAGGAGAGAAGGATGGAGGGAGGGACAGTGAGAAAGAGAGAAGGATGGAGGGAGGGACGGGGAAGGAGAGAAGGATGGAGGGAGGGACAGTGAGAAAGAGAGAAGGATGGAGGGAGGGACGGGGAAGGAGAGAAGGATGGAGGGAGGGACAGTGAGAAAGAGAGAAGGATGGAGGGAGGGACGGGGAAGGAGAGAAGGATGGAGGGAGGGACAGTGAGAAAGAGAGAAGGATGGAGGGAGGGACGGGGAAGGAGAGAAGGATGGAGGGAGGGACAGTGAGAAAGAGAGAAGGATGGAGGGAGGGACGGGGAAGGAGAGAAGGATGGAGGGAGGGACAGTGAGAAAGAGAGAAGGATGGAGGGAGGGACGGGGAAGGAGAGAAGGATGGAGGGAGGGACAGTGAGAAAGAGAGAAGGATGGAGGGAGGGACGGGGAAGGAGAGAAGGATGGAGGGAGGGACAGTGAGAAAGAGAGAAGGATGGAGGGAGGGACGGGGAAGGAGAGAAGGATGGAGGGAGGGACAGTGAGAAAGAGAGAAGGATGGAGGGAGGGACGGGGAAGGAGAGAAGGATGGAGGGAGGGACAGTGAGAAAGAGAGAAGGATGGAGGGAGGGACGGGGAAGGAGAGAAGGATGGAGGGAGGGACAGGGGGAAAGAGAGAAGGATGGAGGGAGGGACAGTGGGAAAGAGAGAAGGATGGAGGGAGGGACAGGGGAAAGAGAGAAGAATGGAGGGAGGGACAGGATGGACAGAAGGAGGGAGTGGAGAAAGGAGGGACGGATGGAAGGAAAGAGGGAAGAGAAAGGAAGTTGCTTTTACATAGCCACCAGGCACCTCCATGCAGTTTTCAGGAAATGGGTGTCTTATTTGTAATGTAGTCATTGTTGTAACGTCGGAAACATGGCAATCAATGTGTACACAGGATGTTCGCACCCAGCAGCAATGTACAATGAGCAGATAGCTGGGGTTTCTGAGAGTGATAGCAGCATTGAGATGCACACTGGTCAGAGTCACCAGCAGCAGTTTGTCAAAACAATGCGGTGATCTTTGGTTGAACTTCTCACCTGAAAGATATCACATGAGACAGAGCAGAACAGCATTGTAGAACTTCACTCAACCCCTGATACAGCACTTGAAATCAAAACCATGGAACTCAGAGGGTCCCAACAGTGCTAAGGCTGATACACTTAGCTGAAGATCACAGCTATGGCCTTGTGCACCGTGCAAAGTTTACCCCACATCCCATAACATCTGGGTCTAGGTTCCTAGTATATCGTCCAATGAGAATCATGGAGTCCTTATCAGTGGATTGTAAGCGTACGTGAAATATTTCTGTGACACGATCAGTACCACTAAGAAATGAATGAAATCCTGAGATGACTTGACAGGGTAGATGTGGAAAGGTTCTTTCCCCTTGTGGGAGAGTCTAAGACCAGAGGGCACCATCTCAGAATAAGGGACCACCTATTTAAGACAGAGATGAGGAGGATTTTTTTCCCTCAGAGGAGAGTGCATCAGTGGAATTCTTTACCAAAGAGGGCTACTGAGGTGGGGTCATTAAGTACATTCAAGGCTGAGAGAGGCAGATTTTTAATCAGGTAGGGAATCAAGGGTTATAGGGAAATGGGAGGAAAGCGGAGTTGAGGATTATCAGGTCAGCCACAATCTCACTGAATGGCAGAGACGATTCGATGGGCTGAATGGCCATCCTGCATCCTTACGGCCTTATTTTGGGAATGATGCATTTGAGAATGTATCTAGAACCATGTAGAATGGTTCGAGACTCCCCTCCCCACTCCACCAGGGAGAAATATTCTTCTTGTTTGCCTACCACTACTGAACCCTGTAACGTTTTCTGGATGTTCAAATTAGATCGCTTTTCATTCTTCCATACCTGGGTTATCTAAACTTTCTAAGAAGGATAAGGAGTGGTATCTTGGTACTTATATCTGGGAAGGTGAAGCTGGGTGGATTAATCTCCAACAACATCTTGACTTAATGAGTATTTCAGCATTGCCTGAGGTAATGCCTTTGTTCTGAGACCCCTTGACGAAGGCACTTGTGTTCAGTTTGCCCATATTTGTCCAGCCACGCGGGTCTTGTGCCAACCGTACTTCAACTCCATCTTCAAACGCCCATCCACTATCTCTCATGTCTTCCTCCCAATTCGTGCTTCCGGCTGGAACCCAGCAAGCTCGGCTGAGAACCACCGCACGGACCTTCCCAGGATGTGATCGCTCACTGACTGTCAGCTAGAAGAGACTTTAGAAAGTCCCAGCCTCTCGGATCTCAGACTCTCCAGTCTGAGACAGCAACTTGGGTGACACCAGTCGTTTTGACTGTATCTCGTTGGAAGTTGCAGATGAAGATCTTCAGCTTGAAGAGACTGGGTATTGTGAAATCATCCCCTTGGTATTTTAAAAGACCTCATTAAAAACAGCAATGGAAACTTGATGTCCACTAAGCAAAATCAATTTCAAAGATTGGCATTCCAAAAAGGATTAGCTCACGCTGAGAAATAAGAGGGGGCAGGATTGGATAGGGATATTGTTTACATCCAAGTGTATCCTTCAGCTGGAATAATGTCAGCTCGTTCAACAGCAAAAGCATCGTTCGATTGAAATCTTGTGTGAGTGTCTCCAGTATTGGCTCAATCCCAGATCCGATAACTTTGGAATTGTTATTGCGTGTTTATTGTCGTACAGTGTGCGATGGTAAGGTACAGAACAGAGTATTGAGCCCTATTGAGTCCATCATCTCATTGGAATGTAAAGATATAATCTCTGTGACATTATTGTTTACCTCAATTCAGGGCATTGGAAATCTGCCATCCTTACTTGGTCTGGCCTCCACCTGACTCCAGCAACATGTTTGAATCTTGACTGCCCTCTGGGCAATGAATGCTGGCTTTGCCATTTCCCGCACTTCCACCCTGATAGCCCTCGCTCAGCAAGAATCTACCAGGTCTAGAGATCACGGTCCCACCACCTTTACAGCAAGTGAGTTCCCGATTCCAACTGCACAATGTTAGGAATGGCCAAGTCAATGAGTGTCTTCATCGCAGAGATAGATAAGCTCTTGACCACTAAGGGGATCAAGGGTTTTGGGGAGAATGGGCTTGAGAAACATATCAGCTGTGATTGATTTGATGGGCTGAATAGCCTAATTCCATTTCCATGTCTTCTCATTTTAATAATTCGTAAACTGTGATCCCAACATTCCTAATGATAAGCTCATGCTCAGAACGTCGACTCTCCTGTTCCTCGGATGATGCCTGGCCGGCTGTGCTTTTCCAGCGCCACACTTTTTTACTGTGATTCCTACTTGTAGTTTCTCCATAGAAAGGAACTACCCTGTCCACGTCCACTCTGTCAGGACCATTCTATGTTTTGATCAAGTTACCTCTCCCTTCTCAAAAACCCCGATGATACTAGCCCAGCTCATCTAAGCTGAGTGGCTTCCTCAGCCATGACAGAGGGGCTGTGAAGAGTCACTGTGTGACTGGAACCACATGTAGGCCAGACCGGGTAAGGATGGCCGTGTCCTTCCCTGAAGGACATTGTGACAATTAGCAAAGATGGCCTCATCAGTATTACAGAGGTTGTCTTTCTACTCTGGCTTTAATTGTATTTAAATTCTACTAGCTGCTGTGGTGGCTTCTGAGCCCATGTTCCCAGAGCTTTAGTCAGGGGACATGATTCCTCTTGCCAAGATGTGGCCACTTCCCTTTCAGTAATGTCCATCCTGAAGAAATGTTGCACGTCTCTCTCCAACCGAACATTCTTTTTCGCCTCTTTTGCGTTGTTCACTGCTGTTGCTGTCTAATTCTCTTCTCCTGTTTGGTCAGGAATCCATGAGGAAGTGAGCACCACAGATGCTGGAGAGTCAGAGTCGAAGAGTGTGGTGCTGGAAAAACACAGCCGGTCAGGCAGCATCCGAGGAGCAGGAGGGTCGACGTTTCGGGCACAAGCCCTTCATCAGGAATCCACTAAGACTCACTCTTTGACCAACATCTTCTTCCTCAGCCAAGGTCAGACTTATTCCATTCTGTGTCTAATACATCCACCCTCAGAGACCATCAGCAACTGTTTCCAACACGTCCTGAGGTGCTGATGCAAGGCCGCCCGCTCTGATTTGCTTCCCTCCCCGTTTATAGCACTTCCTGGTTTTGACCATATTATCAACCAATCTCCTGATTAAAACCCCATTTAAACCTCCAGCTTGATGTGTTGAATCTTGTAGATGAAGCACTAATTCCCAAAAAAAAACCAATGTCTGTGCAAGTAAAACATAGAAACATAGAAAATAGGAGCAGGAGTAGGCCATTCAGCCCTTCAAGCCTAGTCCACCATTCGATCTGATCGTGGCTGATCATCCAACTCAATCGCCTGTTCCTGCTTTCTCCCCATGCCCTCTGATCCCTTTAGCCTGAAGAACTATGCTTAACTCCTTCATTCAGTGACTTGGCCTTAATTGCTTTCTGTGGTAGAAAATTCCACAGGTTAACCACTCTCTGGCTGAAGATATTTCTCCTCATCTCATTCCTAAATGGCTTACCCTGTATCCTTAGACTGTGACCCCCTGGTTCGAGAGTCCCCCATCATTAGAAACATCCTTCCTGTGTTTACCCTGTCTACTCTTGTCATAGATTTCTATGATTTCCCCTAGTTCTTCTAAACTCTGGTGAATATAATCCTAACCGATCCAATCTCTCTTCATACATCAGTCCTGCCATCCCAGGAATCAGTGTGATAAACCTTTGTTACCCTCCCTCCATAGCCAGAACATCCTTCCTCAGATACAGAGACCAAACCTGTCCACAATGCTCCAGGTGTGGTCTCACCAAGACCCTGTACAATTGCAGCAAGACATCCCTGCTCCTGTACTCGAATCCTCTCACTGTGACGCCCAAAATACCATTTCCCTTCTTCACCTCCTGCTGCCCCTGCAATGCTCCCTTTCAGTGACAGATGTACAAAGACAACCAGCTCTCAACTGCCCCTCCCCCTTTCCCCATCTATCAAACGTTCAGATAATAATCTGCCTTCCAATTTTGGTACTAAAGCCTCACATTTATCCACCTCTGCTGTTGTCCACTCACTCAACGTGCTCAGATGAAGTAGAAATTTGGGATAATGATGTTGGAGTATCTTTCTGGGGTGTCTTATAGATGTGTTCTTCTCTGGTCCTGCATTCAGCCAATAACTTCCATATTTTCTTTCTCATTGCACACAGCTCCTTCCTTCAAATCGACGGAAGATTCCCTCCATCCCAAAACAGAATCGTCGGAAGGGTGGTTCCCCTTAGTGTGACCGCCTGAAACGGAGGCCACAGCTTTTCTGAGTGGGATGCCAGAGTGAGGGCAGACTGTGCTGACAGTCTGGATACTGAGAGAGCTCCCTCCACCATTCTCACACGCGGATGCAACCAGCGCGTTCCTTGGGAAGAAAGGCAGAAGGAGTCTCCATTTACTGGGCATCGTTCATGGCCCCAGGAGTTGCTTCAGAAGTGCTGAAGGGCTCCGCACAGCAAGATCCCACTATTAGAATTCGAAGGGCAAGAGCAGCAGACGGCATGGGGAGAACCACCCTGGAGCTCCCGCTCAGCCAAGCCCCATTCTTCACCTGGAAACCACATTGCTCATTCCTTCTCAGTCGCTGGGTCAAAAATCCCAGGATTCTCTCCCTCAGGGGGAAAGGGGCAAGATGTGGAATATGAGAATGATCAGGTCAGCTGTGATTGCATGGAACAGTGAAGCAGACTCAATGAGCTGAATGGTCTCCTTTTGCTCGGGCTAACAACAGTTTGGGTGCCCCCTCGGATGCAAGAACGTGGGTCAAAATCCGAGAGTTCCCTCCCTAAGGGGATTGTGGGTCAACCCATGGACTACAGCAGTTCAAGAAGGCAGCTCACCCCCACCTTCTCAAGGGGGCAACTAGGGATGGGCAATAAATGCTGGGCCCAGTCAGTGACGCTGACATCCAACAAGTGAATGAAGAAAAACAAGTAGGGACGGGCAATATGTGCTGGCAATGCCCATGTCACTGAGGGACAAGAGTGAGAATTTTCTGGTTGACCCTCTGTGCCAATCAGGCAGAGGAGGGTACTGCAGATGCTGGAGATTAGAGGCAAGATTAGAACAGTGCTGGGGAAGCACAGCAGGTCAGGCAGCATCCGAGGAGCAGAAGAATCGACATTTCCTGATGAAGGGCTCTTCCCCTTGCTCCTCGGACGCTGCCTGACCTGCTGTGCTTCTCCAGCACCACTCTAATCTTGCCTCTTCGCCAACTGTTGAGCAGAGCACCCAGGGGAACTCTAATGGTAGCCATGGCACCTTTCACATCCACCTGAACTCTTCCTCGTCACCTCGCGGCATTCTAAAGCATTCAGGGTGCCTCGAAAGCACCATCAAAGACTCGCGAAACTGGGAATGTGGTGGCACTGCACAGGACTGACAATCCAGAAGCCTCGGCTAACTCTGTGAAGGCGTAGCTTCAAACCCCAAGCAGAACGTTTCCTTCTGCCCCTGTAGCAATTCCATCACCCCCTGATTTTATTGCCACTCCCTGAACCACTGAAGCCATTTTTAGCGTTGCCGTAGCAACCTCCAGACTGGCGAAAGAGGAATCAGGGCACAGACACATCTTCTTTGTCTGTCGGAGCACGATCTATTTATAAACTGGGCTTAACCTTGTGTCTTAAAGACATTTTGTTCTCTGAGAGACGGACAGGCATTGGAACAAACTGAACATGGAGTCAGACAGGAAGACAGATCCTTTCCCTGCCGTCCGTCTACAAAAACATTGCTGCGTCTGCTTCAGGGGCTAGAACACTTCAAAGAAACCTTCACCGTCAGTGGCTATTGACCCTGGCCCAGTTTCTCTTTTTGTCTTTTACAAATTCCCAACGGAATATCTAACTTTACACACACTACCATGTAAACCAGAAAAGGGACAGAATTTCTGACGTGCCTTTTGTGAGGAGGGGTCATGGCTTAAGCTCAGACGTTTCTGCATAGGATCCGAATGGTGTGGAAGCAGGCCATTCGATCCATGCTGACCCTTCGAAAAACATCTGACCCAGACTCACCACATCCCCACATCCCTGGCTGATACGTATAAACAGGAGTGTCAGGGGTTCTATTCATTATAGAATCCCTACAGTGTGGAAACAGGCCCTTCGGCCCATCCAGCCCACACCAACCCTCCGAACAGTAACCCACCCAGACCCATTCCCCTGCCCTATTATCCCTTATTTACCCCTGACGAATGCATCTCACCTGCACATCCACTTTTGGCAATTTCCCATGGCCAATCTAACCTAACCTGGACACCTTTAGACTGTGAGAGGAAACCCACACAGACACGGGGAGAATTTTTAGATTAGATTAGATTACATTACAGTATGGAAACAGGCCCTTCGGCCCAACAAGTCCACACCGACCCGCCGAAGCGCAACCCACCCATACCCCTACATTTACCCCTATACCTAACACTACGGGCAATTTAGCATGGCCAATTCACCTGACCTGCACATCTTTGGACTGTGGGAGGAAACCGGAGCACCCGGAGGAAACCCACACAGACACGGGGAGAACGTGCAAACTCCACACAGTCAGTCGCCTGAGTCGGGAATTGAACCCGGGTCTCTGGCGCTGTGAGGCAGCAGTGCTAACCACTGTGCCACCGTGCCGCCCACTCCGCACGGACAGTCGCGCAAGACTGGAATCGAACCTGGGTCCCTGGTGCTGTGAGGCAGCAGTGTTAACCACTGTCTTTCCCCTGCACATAGGAGTGTCCCAACAGCAGTAGGCCATTCAGCGTCTTGAGCCTGTTCTGCCATTCCATGAGATCATGGCTGGACTGTGGCTGAATTCCACACACCATTAGCCCACATCTCACTGCACAGTAAGATCCCACAAGCTGCAACGTGATGATGGCCAGAGAGTCTGGCTTGTCGGTTGAGGGTGAAACGTTGTGAAAGAATGTCCCAACTGCTCCTGCTAAGGGAACTAGTAGAGCTTCTATGAATCTTAAAGGGCACCTGGCCACGACACAGATTCGATTCCCGGTCAGGGAATCAGGATTTATGGCGGTCTTCTTGTGGTGCAGTGGTAGTGTCCTGGACAAGGACCTCCTGCTCCAGTGGTGAGTAATAGCATCTCTGAGAGGGTTGATGAGAATAAAATAGGTTAAATAATAAAGACGGGAAGGGTTTGTCTGAAAGGTAGCACCGTGACATTGCAGCACTCCCTTGGTACTGCACTGGAAAGTCAGCCTGTGTGTATATTCTCAAATCAACAGACTGGGACCTCAACACACAACTAAGTCAGCGAGTGAACAACTGAGCCAAGCTGGGTGGAGGGCTGTGAGGTACTGAGGCTGTTAGGGTACATTACAAGTATTGTGACAGCTCCTCATGTTGTTTGCTTATTCTTAAAGAAGACAAAACTTATCGTAGTGATTGTAACGAGGTGGATCTCATTGAATATAAGCTCCCTGATTGGGGCTGTTAACCTGGTCCAATCAGGGAGCCCTGGCTGACAGATATAAACAGGAGTGTAAAGATTGGTGCACTTTGTGTCTTTCACTGTGTCTCACACCTGCACACACACACCATGGGTGCTGGGGAAAAAATAAGCACTACCGCACTTAGGTGGTAGTGTGGGGGTAAAAACAAACAAAAAAAAAAAAAAATCAGCAAAAAAAAAAAAATAAACAGGAGCAGTCCCTACCCTCCCCTTAAAAAAAAAATATACACAGGAATGAGCACGCGGTGTCCACCAACACCCTGGAGTT
>NC_057717.1:92397833-92399560 GCF_004010195.1 Chiloscyllium plagiosum | reverse complement strand
AACAAGTCAAAATACTGCCGAGGTTGGAAATCTGAAATGAAAATAAAAAGGAATTGAGAGGCTCAGTGTCTGTGTCAGAGAGAAACAATGTTTTGAGTCAGATATGTGTCTTCATTAGAATGCAAAATGAACACATTTGATTGAGTGGGACCCCATTGCCAGAGGGAGATGTTCAGTCCTGGAACCTGTCCCCACTATATCTTTACATGAGCAATTTTACAACAGCAAAGTCTTGGCAAAATATTCAGCCAAGGTTGGACAGGGCTCACCCATCCCAGCAGAGATTGGGCTAGGAGACACAAACAGGTCGGTCTGCTTTTACAAAATTCGGACATCAATAAAGCCATTGCCATGCCGCCCTCTTGATCTCCTCTTAGTTCAATATATGATTGTCTCACCAGGTGACTCTCCCACTTTTCGGGAGAGTCCTATATTCAAGCTGTCCCCCTGTTTAATTTGGTTGCCTGCTCCAAGGAGACTGGGGAGTCCCTTTGGGCCATCTAATGGATACTAGCACTGTGTGGATGTTCCCAATCCACCCCAGTCCATACATCTTATTATCTCTCAAGTGCCCAGACCGGAGACTGAATGTAATGATTCTACTGGAAGTTAATAAAACTTGAGGTTAAGGGTCAGGAGAACAGTCCAGCTTTTGTAGAGAAGGTCAGTGTCATAGAATCCTGACAGTGTGGAAATAGGCCCTTTGGCCCAACAAGTCCATACTGGCCCTCCGAATCGTATCCCACCCAGACCCATCCCCCTACATTTGCCCCTGACTAATGCACCCAACCTACACATCCCTGAACACCATGGGGCAATTTAGCATGGTCAATCCACCCTAACCTACACATCTTTGGGCTGCAGGAGGAAAACAACACAGACACGGGGAGAATGTACAAACTCCACACAGGCAGTCCTCTGAGGCTGGGATCGAACCCGGGTCCCTGATGCTGTGTGGCAACAGTGCTAACCACTGAGGCACCATGCTTGGAAAGGACCAACATTATGAGCATTTGACCATGGTGTGGAAGAAACCGAGTCAGTCAATATCTCCGGAGATCTATAACCCAGGTCAGCCATCTTCCTACAGAGTCCTCACCCTTTACAGGTTTATGTTGTACTCTAACTGTCTCTTGTACATCAGCTCCCACTGCACTCTCCATCCCTCAAACCAACTCGGGCCAATAGAGATATATTGGCCTTCCTTCAAGTCCAATGTCCCTGTACAACAGCAGAAGTGTTTTACCTGGTTTCTCGAGCTCATGTTTACCCCTCTAACAGGGTCACTGGGCAAGCAGCTTTCTGGCCATTCTCACCTCACTGTGCATTGGGATCTTGCTGTGTCCAAACTGATGGCCACAATCGTTCCTTGACCATAGGGGATGCAAGTTCAGTCACAGACGCTGTGACTTTCGCCACTGCCCTGGGATGGGAGATTGCTGCTGCTGACAACATGGTGGAGTGTTCACCCTGCGCTGGGGCGCACCTGGATGTCAGTGGGTTGTTGTTGTAGCTGACTTAGCATTACCTAAGGCAACAAACCCCCACCCACAGAACCCCCTCCCATCGCCACTCTCACTGACACCCTCATCATCATGGACCACTCCCCCCCTTCCATCATCACCTCTCTCACTCTGCCATTCCTTTCCCCCATGCCCTCAGACTCTCATTCCTTTTCTCTCTCTCTCACTCCTCCTCTCCCTTTCTCCCATACTCCCTCACTCCCT
>NC_057717.1:92388393-92397012 GCF_004010195.1 Chiloscyllium plagiosum | reverse complement strand
ACACTCCCTCTCTCCCACACTCCCTCACTTCCTCTTTCCCTCACTTCCACACCTTCTCTCCCACACTCCCTCACTTCCCTCTCCCTCTTTCCCACACTCCTCTCCCTCACTCTCCCACTCTGCTCCATTGATGCCACCCTTTAAACCCCAACAATGATCCGCTCTCCACTCCCCGCCTTGACAATCTGTCTCCTGGCCCCCACCCCCTGCTTTTGCATGGACAACAGGCCCAACCTTTGAAAAGAAGCTTCAATGGACAGGAGGCGCTATAGAAATTCAGTCTCTTCCCAGCGGACCGGAGCCGACCACCTTGACTTGAGCTCACTGCTTCTCCTACAAATCCCAGCCAACCCAGCAGCTCGGAGAGGAATCGGGCCGCAGAGTGGGAGCATGGTTGATTGCTAAACCCCCTTGAGTGTGGGATGGGGTTTCTGACAGATGCCAGTGCAGTACAGTCAGCGCAGAGAGACTGGGCAGCGTTCCAACAGCCCATGTGCAGTCTCACTCTCAAAACACGACTCATTCGTCCAATAAAACTCTCCAAGGCCTAGTAAGGCTAGGGTGATGTTGTTTTTGGACTCATGTCTAATCTGAAAGCAAACAGGTCCTTTGGCAATCTCTCAGTACCAGAGTCCGTCTTGGAATGAGCTCCTGAGGAGACTGCAGCTTAATGAGGCTACATTGAATCGAAGCTCTGATCCAAGCCAGTGTGTCCCCACCAGTTCCTCTCTTCATTCAGGATAACTCCCTGGCCTGTTCTCATAAGGCCGGTTCGCTGAGTTAGGCCACACTTGGAATATTGTGTGCAGTTCTGGTCGCCACTCTACCAGAAGAATGTGGATGCTTTGGAGGGGATTACCAGGATGTTGCAACGAAGAAAGATTGGGTTTGTTTTCACCGGAACGCGGGAGGTTGAGGACAGAGGTTTATAAGACTGTGAATGGCACCGATAGAGTGGACAGCATCAGGCTTTTTCCCGGGGTGGGCGGGGTCAAATACTCGGGGACACCGGTTGAAGGTGCAGCTGTGAGGGCCATCCAAAAGAGATGGGCAAGGCAGGTCTTTCACACAGAGGGGGGGGGTGCCTGGAACACGCTACCAGAGGAGGTGGTGGAAGCAGACATAATAGCTACATTCACCTGACAAATGCAGGAATAGGAAGGGAATAGAGGGATATGGCTATTGTAAATGAGAACAGTTTTAGTTACCAAGGGAAAAATGTGTCAGCACAGGCTTGGAGGGCCGAAGGGCCTGTTCCTGTGCTGTACTGTTTGTTGTTCTTTGTGAGTGAGGGAATGTGGGAGAGAGAGAGAGAGAGAGGAACTGAGGGAGAGAGGGCAGTGAAGGAGTGTGGGAGTGAGGGTGTGAGGCGGTGAGGGAATGTGGGAGAAGGCAGTGAGCTTTAGATTTTTTTTTAGATTACTTACAGTGTGGAAACAGGCCCTTCGGCCCAACAAGTCCACACTGACCCGCCGAAGCGCAACCCACCCAGACCCCTACATTTACCCCTTACCTAACACTACAGGCAATTTAGCATGGCCAATTCACCTGACCTGCACATCTTTGGACTGTGGGAGGAAACCGGAGCACCCGGAGGAAACCCACGCAGACACGGGGAGAATGTGCAAACTCCACACAGTCAGTCGCCTGAGGCGGGAATTGAACCCGGGTCTCTGGTGGTGTGAGGCAGCAGTGCTAATCACTGTGCCACCGTGCCGCCCATGGTGAGGGAGTGTGGGAGAGCGTAGTGAGGGAGAGGGCAGTGAGGGAATGTGGGAGTGTGGGAGAGGGCAGTGAGGGAGTGTGGGAGAGAGCAGTGATGGAGTGAGGGAGTGTGGGAGAGGGCAGTGTGGGAGAGGGAGAGAGTCAGAGAGGAAGTGAGGGAGTGAGGAGGAGGGCAGTGAGGGAGTGTGATAGAGAGGAAGAGATGGAGAAAGGGAGTGAGAGAGTGTGGGAGTGAGGGAATGTGGGAGAGAGGGAATGAAGGAGTGAGGGAGAAAGGGAGAGAGGGAGTGAGGGAGAGAGGGAGAGAGGGAATGAAGGAGTGAGGGAGAGAGGGAGTGAGGGAATGTGGGAGAGAGGGAGAGAGGAAGTGAGGGTTGCAGTGGCTCAGTGGTTAGCATTGCTGCCTCACAGTACCAGGGAACTGGATCCGATTCCAGCCTCGGGCGACTGCCTGTGTGGAGTTTGCACATTCTCCCCGTGTCTGTTTGGGTTTCCTCCGGGTGCTCCGGTTTCCTCCCGCAGTCTGAAGATGTGCAGGTTTGGTGGATTGGCCATGCTAAATTGCGCCATGATGTGCAGGCTGGGTAGATTAGCCATGGGAAAGGCAGTGTTATGGGAATGGGATGGGGTGCTCCTTGGAAGGTCAGCATGGACTTGATGGGCCAAATGGTCTGCTCCCACACTATGTGGATTCTCCGTTATCAAGATGTCTCATAGGTTTGGACACTTGGCTTTTCTTAAAACATGAAGGCTTCGTGAGGAGCTGGATTGTAGAATCTGTGACAATGATACACCGTCAAGTTGAAATTCCAACACTCGGGAACGTCCCATCATTTACTATGACCCCAACTCGGGACAATATGTTCATTGTGAATACCCAGTGAAGAGCAATGGAGCTGGTTCAGCCTAATATCGCCACGCCAGGCCTGTGGAAGGCTAACTCACATCTCCAGAACATTTCTCTGCAGCCCTGCGATGATTTTCCATCTCTTTCCAAGTCTTTAAAAGGTAACAGGGTGAACAAAAAAACATTTGGGATCCAACCAAAGGCATTGAGTCCAAAACATTTAAGTTAATTATCCTGATCCTTCACAAAGCCCCAGAAAACATTTTGGTATCTTGTGGCTCTCTACATAATTTCATTTCCTCTTCATTGTGATCATTCTAGTAAACCTCTTAAATTTTTGATCTTTATCCAAAAGTGTGGTCTCAGAATTGCACACTATTCCCTAATTGGGCTCTAATCAGCCATGTTTAAGCTACTTTAGTCAAATGTTCCTTTTGTACTTTGTGAGTCTACTTACGAGGCTAAGTCTATCCGCAAGCATGAAATCTCTGATCCCTGTTAATTATTTAATCCTTTGTTGGAAGGGTCATGTTCCGACTTCCTCACAAGTTTATTTTATAATGTTTGCCTCTTTGCAGAGGTAAAGAGACATACAGCAGGGATATACACCCTTCGGTCCAACTTTTTCATGCTGACCATAGCGTCGTAGAGTCATAGAACAGTTCAACATGGAAACAGATCCTTCAGTCCAACTCTCCCATGCTGATCAGAAATTCTAAATTAACCTAGTCCCATTTACCAGCACTTGGCCCATATCCCTCCAAGCCCTTCCTATTCATATCCCCATCCAGATGCCTTTTAAAGGCTGTAATTGTACCAGCCTCCACCACTTCCTCTGGCAGCTCATTCCATACACGCACCACCCTCTGTGTGAAAAGGTTGCTCTTCGGTCCCTTTTGAATCTTTCCCCTCTCAGTTTAAACCTTTAGTTTTGGATTCCCCTACAGTGGGGCAAAGACCTTGGCTATTCACTTTATCCATGCCCCTCATGATTTTATAAACCTCTATAAGGTCACCCCTCAGCCTCCGAAGCTCCGAGGAAAACAGCCCCAGCCTATTCAGCCTCTCCCTAATAGCTCAAATCGTCCAAACCTGGCAACACCCTTGTAAATCTTTTCTGCACCCTTTCAATTTTCACGACATCCTTCCTATAGCAGGGAGACCAGAACTGCATGCAGTATTCCAAAACCAGCCGAACCAATGTCCTGTACAGCCACAACATGACCTCCCAACTCCTGTACTCAACACACTGACCTATAAAGGAAAGCATACCAAACTCCTTCTTCACTATTCTGTCTATCTGCAACTCCACTGTTGTCTGCAAATCAAAGAAATAAACTCAGTTGACTTAAGTTGGGGCCTAGTGGTTAGGCTTTGGATTAGCCTACCGGGAAATGCCTGCTTTGACATTACCATCATTAATCTTTTTCTTTTGGGGGAACTGGCGACTCATGGGCTGAAGTTTAACTGGCTGGATTAAGTTGTATTCTCCTGCTCGAGTAATGTAACCTGCCTGATAGTAATAGGCCTAGGAGAACAAGAGACAGGCATTTGACATTAGGAAAGATGGCCGCTCCATCTCTGAACAAAGATGGACAGCCCCAGATCTCCCCTGGCTTAGATCGTGAGTAAGAAACCATGATTAGCCTCAAAGTCTCCCCAGAGGGACAATGAAATAAGTAGAACTTGGGAATGAATATATGTGGAGAAAGTGAGGTCTGCAGATGCTGGAGATCAGAGCTGGAAATGTGTTGCTGGAAAAGCGCAGCAGGTCAGGCAGCATCCAGGGAACAGGAGAATCGACGTTTCGGGCATAAGCCCTTCTTCAGGAAATGAATATATGTGACCAGTAAATCCAGTAAAATCACTTGCAAACATCCTCGTTTCATATTTATCCTAAGGTGACATGTCAGTGCAGTACTGAAGGAGTGCAGCAGTGTTAGCTTTGAATGAAATATGAAAGCCCTGTGGGCAGCATGGTGACACAGTGGTGAGCAGCGCCAGGGACCCAGGTTCAATCCCTGCCTCAGGCAACTGTCTGTGTGGAGTTTGCACATTCTCTGCATGGGTTTCCTCCGGGTGCTCCCATTTCCTCCTACAATCCAAAAATGTGCAGGTTAGGTGAATTGAGGAGAAAGTGAGGACTGCAGATGCTGGAGATCAGAGCTGAAAATGTGTTGCTGGAAAAGCGCAGCAGGTTAGACATCATCCAAGGAACAGGAGAATCGACGTTTCGGGCATAAGCCCTTCTTTCTGAAGAAGGGCTTATGCCCGAAACGTCGATTCTCCTGCTCCTTGGATGCTGCCTGACCTGCTGCGCTTTTCCAACAACACATTTTCAGGTTAGTTGAATTGGCCATGCTAAATTGCCCAAAGTGTTAGGTGTAGGGGAATGGGTCTGGGTGGGTTGCTCTGCGGAGGGTCAGTGTGGACTTGTTGGGCCGAAGGGCCTGTTTCCACACTGTAAGTAATCTAATCTATCTGCTTGTTCAAGTGGATCTTGACAATCCCTAGGCACCATTTTTTCTTGATGCCTTACCAGTATTCCTTCCTCAATCAACACGCAAAAATAGATTCACTGCTCATTATCACATTGCTGTTGTGACAAATAGGCAAGCCTAACATTTATAAAGTTATTATTTTCTGGTGCTGCGTCATGGAGTCTTAGACTCATACAGCATAGAAACAGATCCTTCTATCAACTCGTCAGTTCAAATATCTTAAATTAATCTAGTCCGATTTGCCAGCATTTGGCCCATATCCCACTGATCCATTCCTATTTATGTGCCCATTCAGATGCCTTTTGAATGTTGTAATTGTATTTAAGTTTGTTCTTTATTTTTAATTAGATACTTGAAGGAGTCTTAGAATCCCTACTTTGTAGAAAGGCCCATTGTGTCCACACCAGCTCTCTGAATAACATCCTACCCAGACCCACACCACCCTATCCCTGTAACTTCACATCCCCCATGGTGAATCCACCTAGCCTGCACAGCCACAGACACTATAGCACGGCCAATCCACCTAAGCTGCACATCTTTGGTCTGTGGGAGGAAACCGGAGCACCAGGAGGAAGGCCCACGCAGACACGGGGAGAATGTGCAAACTCCACACAGACAGTTGCCCGAGGCTAGAATCGAACCTGGGTCCCTGGTGCTGTGAGGCAGCCGTGCTAAACACTGAGCCACCGTCACATGACCTGCTGTAGTGTCTACCTCACCACAGATCTGGCTGCTGTAGCTATTAAATGTGGAATAAGGGCCCAGATTGTTTCACATGGAAAAGGATGTGCCATATTGGAGACAGTGGTGGTAGCATCCGTGTTTACAGTGATTAGGCTGCTGGTTTTGAAAGTCCCAGGAATGCTTTGACAATGTGTGGTTGTAAAGAATGATGCTTTTAATTGTTCAGTTACTTCCCAGATTAGGGGGAGTTAGGATGTCAAGGACAGCTGATTGGCATTTCTACCTGGATACAAGCCCCTTGTGGTTCACATTGCCACGGAGAAGGGGCTTTGAGAAGGGGGGAAGGTTTCCAAGATATTCCTGCAAGCTCTCAGTCAAGGGCAGTCTGCGAGAATTTCGGAGAGATAGAGCAGCTAGAGACTGAAAGACTCTTAACAGCCAACACGCAGGATGGTGAGAAGGAGCAGACCAGACTCATGAGGATTTGAAGCAAGTTTTCAGGGAAATGCAGGCTAGGGTGGTTAGCCATGGGTAGTGCAGGGTCACAGGGATAGGGTGGGTGTTCTTCAGAGGCTTGGCGCAGACCCAATGGGCTGAATGGCCTCCTTCTGCACTGTAGGGATTCTGTGACGTAAGGGACAATGTAAAGTGAATCTGTGAAGTGGGATCTTCAGTTCTGCTGGATGTAAGGAGAAGTCTCCTATTCAATAGTGCTTTCGGTTTTCTGTTACAGTAAGTGACTCAGAACATGAAATCATCTGGTTCTTGGGTTTCAACTAGAAGTTGGAATTCTCTTTTATTTCAACTCGTCAGTCTCTCCAAGGAGTGTGATATTATTGAGCGTTTGTTGCAAGTGAGTTGTTGTACAGGACACTGGTGAGGCTTCTGCTGGAGTACTGGTGCAGTTCTGGTCACCCTGCTATAGGAAGGACATTATTAAGCAGGAGAGGATTCAGATGGGATTTGCTGGAAGTGGAGGTTTAATTCATAAGGAGAGGTTGGATCCAAGGAGTGTGATATTATTGAGCGTTTGTTGCAAGTGAGTTGTTGTACAAGACACTGGTGAGGCTTCTGCTGGAGTAATGGTGCAGTTCTGGTCACCCTGCTCTAGGAAGGACATTATTAAGCAGGAGAGGATTCAGATGGGATTTGCTGGAAATGGAGGTTTAATTCATAAGGAGAGGTTGGATAGGCTATGGATTTCCTCACTGGAGAGTAGAAGGTTGAAGGGTGACCATATAGAGGTTGATAAGATCATGATATGGTGAATGACAAGGGTCTTTTCCCTGGGATGGGGGGGGGGGGGAGGGGGGGTGTCCAAAACTAGAGGGCATAGGTTTAAGGTGAGAGGGGAAAGATTTAAAAGGGACCTGAGGAACAAATTTTTCAAACAGAGGGTGATGCATATAATGGAATGATCTGCCGGAGGAAGTGGTGGAGGCAGATTCTGGCACAGCAGTTAAAAGACTTTTGGACAGGTACATGAGTGAGAAAGGTTACACAGCTACGGGCCAAACGCAGGCACGTGGGACAAGTTCCGTTTGAGAAGCCTTGTCAGCAGGGACGGGTTGGGCTGAAGGGTCTGTTTCTGTGCTGTATTTCTCTACGGTCTCCTTCTGTTCCCTAACCCCTATGTTGCTCAGTGTTTGGTTTTTTCACTGGTGCTGATAGGCTACACAGCCCAGCCTCCCATGGAAATGCATCCTGAGGTGTTATGGAACAGTCAGATCGGAAAGGGGACTCTCTGCACAAAAAAAAAACGATGACTCATTTCCCACCAAAGACACGTGGACTGCGGTTCACAGTTCTATTTCTGACAGGGATTTCCACTCCACAAAATCCCCAGAGGAAAAGGTCACAAGCAAATTTAGCAGAATGACTATCGGTGCCAGAATGTAACAGGCCTGCGCTCCCCCCATTGATTACCCCCGGCCCACATCCATATTTTTCTTTGTCTATATTTGTACCGAGCTTGTGAGAAGCTGACTAAAAACTTTCTGGTTAGGAAGGACCGAGCAAACAATGAACCACTTCCGACGGTGCAGGTGTGAGCTGTCAGTAACATTAGCACATCCTCCACAAAAACCAAAGCCTCAGCCCATGGACAGGTGGCCGCCATATTGCCGCGGTTCTCCTTGGGCCTGTGCCCGGGAGTTGGTGGGGGTGGTTGCAGGACCAGCCAACTCGGTTGGTGGGGTTGAAGTCCCCTCGAACCCCAGTGAGATACAGCTCCGCCTTCAGGTAACTCCAGCTGCAGTCTCTCGCTCTCAGTGGGCCATCCCGGAGGGCTGGTTGGTGGGATGGTGAAGCAGATGGCGCCAGTCGCGTGGGTTCGATTCCCATCGCCCCCATGTAAAGCTAGCCTTCCCAACCTGGCCTGAGGTGAGGTGCCCCTCTGGTTAAACTGACCACCAGCTGCCTCTATCTCCAAGAGCGAGTGGGACGATGGTGACATCACCTTTACCTTTACACAGGCATATTCAGTGGTTCATTTATTGGCCAGTTCATGGAGTACAGGAGCTGGGAGGTCATGTTGTGGCTGTACAGGGCATTAATTAGTTCACTTTTGGAATATTGTGTGCAATTCTGGTCTCCCTCCTATGGAAGGATGCTGTGAAACTTGAAGAGGTTCAGAAAGGATTGACAAGGATCCTGCCAGGGTTGTAGGGTATGACTTCAGGGAGAGGCTGAATAGGCTGGGGCTGTTTTCCCTGGAGGGTCAGAGGCTGAGGGGTAACTTTATAGGGGTTTATAAAATCATGAGGGGCACGGATAGGGTGAATAGGTGTTTTTCTCAGGATAGGGGAGTCCAAAACTAGAGGACATAGGCTTAAGGTGAGAGAGGAAAGATTTGAAAGGGAC
>NC_057717.1:92358821-92387960 GCF_004010195.1 Chiloscyllium plagiosum | reverse complement strand
TAAATTGCCCCTAGTGTTCAGGGATGTGTCGGTTAGGTGAATTGGCCATGTTAAATTGCCCCTAGTGTTCAGGGATGTGTCGGTTAGGTGAATTGGCCATGTTAAATTGCCCCTAGTGTTCAGGGATGTGTCGGTTAGGTGAATTGGCCATGTTAAATTGCCCCTAGTGTTCAGGGATGTGTCGGTTAGGTGAATTGGCCATGCTAAATTGCCCCTAGTGTTCAGGGATGTGTCGGTTAGGTGAATTGGCCATGCTAAATTGCCTATAGTGTTTTAGGATATGCAGGTTAGGTGCATTAGTCAGGGGAAAATGTCGGGGAATGGGTATGGATGGGATGCTTTTAGAAAGGTTGATGTGGACCTGTTGAACCAAATGGCCTGTTTCAAAAATAAACATGCGGTAGATTTAGCCAGGCTGCAGATAGTGAACTAGGAACTAAAAAAAACAACTGAGTGACCTCATAACTTGAGGAAGAACCAGCCCATACAGGGTGGACAGCGTGCGCAATGAACTGGAATTGTTGGATGATGATACTATACATTTAATACTAGGCAGCTATCTGAGAGGTGCCACAGCAAGGAACATTGTACCTTGTTCATGAAGGACATCTTGGGTGTTGTCGAAATAGGGCAAGAATCCCATGAAGCAGCCTACTGATCAGCAATAGATTGCAGCACAGAACAGTTCATGACAAGAAACTACATATGCACGAAAGCTCAGTGTGGAACTTTCAATAAAAATTCATTCATGGGATGTGAACCTCGCTGGCGAAGTCAGCATTTATTGCCCGAGAGCCTGAAAGAGTTAACCACGTTGCTGTGGGTCTGGAGTCACATGTAGGGCCAGACCAGGTAAGGATGGCAACTTGAGGTTCTGAAAGGTCACTGGACCCGAAATATTAATTTTGCTTTCTCTCCACAGATGCTGTCAGACCCGCTGAGCTTTTCCAGCAATTTTCATCCACAGTTCTTTTAGTTTTTGTTTCCGGATGCTAGTTTTCAGATGGAATTTTCTGACAATCAATAATGGTCAACATTAGACCCTTAATTCCAGATTATTTTTATTGAATTCAAATTCCACTGTCTGCTGTGGTAGGATTCAATTCTGGGACCCCAGACGCTACCTGGATCTCTGGATTAACAAGCCGGCAATAATTTCGCTGGGCCAGTGCCCCCACCTAGTCTGCTAAACTGTGTCCTGAACAACTGATCCCTGAGCTCATAAAACCATAATGCGCGGTGGCTCAGTGGGTTAGCACTGCTGACTCACAGCACCGGGAACCTGGGTTCAATTCCAGCCTCGGGTGACTGTCTGTGTGGGGTTTGCACATTCTCCCTGTGTCTGCGTGGGTTTCCTCCCACAGTCCAAAGAGATGTAGGTTAGGTGAATTGGCTGGGCTAAAATGCCCACTGTATACAGGGATGGGAGAAAGTGAGGGCTGGAGGTCAGAGTTGAGAGTGTGGTGCTGGAAAAGCACAGCAGGTCGAGGAGCAGGAGAATCAACGTTTCAGTTCCTGATGAAGGGCTCATGCACGAAATGTTGACTCTCCTGCTCCTTGGATGCTGCCTGACTGGCTGTGCTTTTCCAACACCATACTCTCGATCGTGTTCAGGGATGTGTGGGTTAGGTGCATTCGCCAGGGGACTTGGAGAGTAATAGGGTAAGTGAATGGATCTGGGTGGGTTACTCTTTGGAGGGTTAGTGCGCAGTTGTTGGGCCAAGCAGCCTGTTGGATTCTATGACAACAATAACTCCTGGTCGATCAATTTGCAGGTTTAAGAACAGCCCATGGCAATTAGTGTTTCGACTTTAAAAAAAACACAACACCCGAAAGGACTGCAGACGCTGGAAATCAGAGACAAAAATGGAAATTGCTGGAAAATCTCAGCAGGTCTGGCAGCATCTGTGAAGAGAAATCAGAGTTAACGTTTCAGATCCAGTGACCCTTCCTCAGAATTGATGGTAACGAGGGAAATGTTTGCTTTTGATGCAGACGGTAGGGTCCGGGGGGGAGCGGATAAGGAGTAAATGATAGGTAGAGATAGAGCTCAAAGAGAGAGAACAGTTGGACAGACAAAGGCGTGGATAATGATCTGCCTGGGAGAATGAAAAGCTACTAATGGGGACTATTACAATGGGTTGTGCAGAATGGAGATGGAATGGACTGCAGATGCTGGAAGTCAGAGTCAATAAATGTGAAGCTGGAAGAGCACAGCAGGTCAGACAGCATTCAAGGAGTAGGAAAGTCAAGAGCCTTCATCAGACCTGGGGAGGGGGAGGGGAGCCCAGAAATAAAGAGGGAGGAGGATGGGGTTGGTGCAAGGTGGTTGCAGGAAGGGGGTTGTTGTGATTGGGAAGGGTGGAGCAGATAGGTGAGTAGGAAGATGGACAGGTGAGGTCAGGACATGGGAAAAGGCTGGGGGCTGGAGGGAGTTGGAAGCTGGTGAAGCCAATATTGAGGTCATTGGGCTGTACGCTCCCCAAATGTGAAATAGCAGGCTAGGTGATAGCAAAGCCTGGTGTGTTTTTCATAGAACCCCTAGAGTGTGGAAACAGGCCTAACACCAACTCTCTGAAGAGTAACCCACCCAGACCCATTGACAAGGGGAAAAGATGTAGGATTTAATTAATCAAATTTTCAGCCCACTCCAGTCAGGCCCTCAGCCACTCCAGGGCTCCAGTCCACTCCCGTCAGGCTCTCAGCCACTCCAGGCCTCCAGCCCACTCCAGTCAGGCCCTCAGCCACTCCAGGCCTCCAGCCCACTCCAGTCAGGCCCTTGGCAACCCCAGGGCTCCAGGCCCTCAGCCATTCCACTCTAGTCCAATCTGGTCTGGCCTCAGCTGCTCTGCTCCAGCCCGCTCCGGTCTGGTTCAATGCCTCCAGCCCCCTTTACGGGCATTTACAGCAATGATAAACAGACTCTTGATCAATCAAGGAATCATGGGTTACTGGGAAAGGGCAGGAAGGTGGACGTGAGGAATGTCAGATCAGCCACGATCTTATTGAATGGCGGAGCTGGCTCGAGGGGCCGAATGGCCTCCTCCTGTTCCTATTTCTTAAGGTCTTAGGTAGTTGACTCTTAAATGGCCTCTGGGCATTTTGGGATGGCCACTAAACCCGCCTCACCGGCTGTGTTCGCATTCCGTGAAAGAATAATAAATAAAACAGTAGCACAATCGAACAGACAATTAAGAATGAACATTAACAAATGAAACCTTTGTTCAGCCATCAAGACTGGTGGGGCATCGCTGACAATCCCTGAGGGGTAAACAAAATCCTCTCAACTGAAAACACGAAAAAAGTGCTGGCGATTAGGGCGGGTCAGGCAATATCCACGACCATTTGCAGTTCAGTTTCCAGCATCTGCAGTAACTTGTTTGTGGAAGCTTTCTGTGTGTGATTTGGCTGCTGCAGACTTAGCTCACCACAGCGGTGCCAGTTGTGAAGTGTTTCATCTGGTTGTCAAAAGCTCGGGGACACCACACGGTCATGAAGAACGTGAAATAAACGCGAATCCATCTTACCGTCCTTTGCCACGGATTTTTGCAAAAAAAGGAGCTGAGATGCTCTTTCAGAGCCGAGGGCAAAGTGACACAATGCTCTCTTCATGTGGAGTGATGTCACTTTAAATAAAAATTCCCTCACAGGCTACCGAAGCAAAACCTCTTGTCGCTTTCTGACTTTGGACTGCTTACGATGATCAGAGATTGTCTGGGACTGAGGGACTGGCTGGATTGTGACAGACTGTGCAACAATGGCCTGTTGTCCTGTTCACTGCTTCTGTCCGTTTGGGAATGTCTCGCTGTAATTCCATGTGAAAACCACAACCAATCCTGCTCAAGTATGGGCATGAGCTCTCAGTACAGGGCCGTTCACCATTTAACAATAACTGGCAGCCTCAAAAGGCCAAGAAATGCTGGCACAGAAAATGTGACAGTTTGTTAGTAGGGATCGAGATTAGAATTGAGGGAAAATTTGGAGCAAAGTAGAGACAGGCAAATCCACATGGAATTGAGTGTTTGATGGGAACAGTGTAGAGAAAGCTTTACTCTGTAACTAACCCCACGTTACCCCTGTCCTGGGAGTGTTTGATGGGGGCAGTGTAGAAGGAGCTGAAAAGGTGTTGCTGGAACATCGCAGCAGGTCAGGCAGCATCCAGGGAACAGGAGAATCGACGTTTCTCCTGTCGATTCTCCTGTTCCCTGGATGCTGCCTGACCTGCTGTGCTGTTCCAGCAACACCTTTTCAGCTCTGATCTCCAGCATCTGCAGACCTCACTTTCTCCGCAGTGTAGAAGGAGCTTTACTCTGTATCTAACCCCATGCTGCCTCTGTCCTGAGAGTGTTTGATGGGGACAGTGTAGAGAGAGCTTTACTCTGTGTCTAACCCCATGCTGTCCCTGTCCTGGAAATGTTTGATGGGGGCAGTGTAGAGGGAGCTTTACTCTGTATCTAACCCCATGCTGCCCCTGTCCTGGGAGTGTTTGGTGGTGACAGTGTAGAGGGAGCTTTACTCTGTGTCTAACCCCATGCTGCCCCTGTCCTGGGAGTGTTTGATGGTGACAGTGTAGAGGGAGCATTACTCAGTATTGAACCCCATGCTGTCCCTGTCCTGGGTGTGTTTGATGGGGGACAGTGTAGAGGAAACTTTACTCTGTATCTAACCCCATACAGTCTCTGTTCTGGGAGTGTTTGATGGAGACAGTGTAGAGGGGCTTTACTCTGTATCTAACCCCGTGCTGTCCCTGTCCTGGGAGTGTCCGTTGGGGGACAGGTAGAGGAAGTTTTACTCTGTATCTAACCCCGTGCTGTCCCTGTCCTGGGAGTGTCCATTGGGGGACAGGTAGAGGAAGTTTTACTCTGTATCTAACCCTGTGCTGTCCCTGTCCTGGGAGCGTTTGATGGGGGCAGTATAGAGGAAGCTTTAATCTGTATCGAACCCCGTGCTGTCTCTGTCTGGGAGGGTTTGACCCTGACACTGAGCAGCTCAAACAGTAAGCCTTCCCATTTACAAACAGGCTTCCACCTTGCTGAGTCTAAAAACCAAGCATCGCAGCAAGACGTAAAATCCTTTTGCTGGATGTGAACCAGGAGCACTCAATCTTTCAACATTCTTTACTGTGTATTTGTTGCCGAATAACACTTAGGTTGAAATGAACAATCCGTCCTCCATCTGGGGACCATTACAGTCACATCCTGGAGAAAGATACAGTTTCAGACGTTTACAATGAAAGCATTCTTGTCAAGTGAGCTAAAGACAAATATGGGTGATCACGGGACGATCACCAGAGTGCTTGTTCTGTCTGGATGCTAATCAGTGAGCTGCCTATGTGTCGGCTGCTCTCTGCTTGTTGGACAGACCTGAGCACACCAACACAGACGTTCAGAATCAGTGACCAGCCTCCCAAAGTCAAACAATTCGATTCTGGCCACCTGTCAAGTGCAAAGAGTTGTAGCTTTTATTTTCAAGAGATCTCCCTCCCCCTCTAACCTTTTCCTTTGATGAAGCTAATGTTGAAAAGACTGAGTGGCTTAAAGAATAAACGCATGATCTATTGAAATGATCAAATACCATTCTCCCTGTCCTGTGAGTGTTTGATGGGGGCAGTGTAGAGAGAGCTGTACTCTGTATCTAACCCCATGCTGCCCCTGTGCTGGGAATGTTTGATCAGGACAGTGTAGAGGAAGCTTTACTCTGTATCTAGCCCCATGCTGACCCTGTCTTGGGCATGTTTGACGGGGACAGTGTAGAGGGAGCTTTACTCTATATCTAACCCCATGCTGCCCCTGTCATGGGAATGTTTGATCAGGACAGTGTAGAGGGAGCTTTACTCTGTATGTAACCTTGTGCTGTCCCTGTCCTGGAAGTGTTTGATGCGGACAGTGTAGAGGGAGCTTTACTCTGTATCTAACCATGTACTGTCCCTCTCCTGTTTAATAGAGGCAGTGTAGAGGGAGCTGATATATTGCCCCCTTCACTTTACCTTCTACTAAGGAGCTCTAAACCATTCCTGTTCCCTAATCCGAGTATTCCTGGGCCTTATTCCAACCCTTTACTGCCCCATTAAAAGAAAAACACCCCTTTCTAGGCCCCGTGCTACTCCCAGCTTGTAATATATGGTAGAGGCAATAGCTAAGGCACATTATTGATTCCACTATTACATAGATCCTGCATGCTTAAAGCACGTGCCGAGCATACACAAACATATCTTGCATAAAGATACATAGGAGAAAGTGAGGCCTGCAGATGCTGGAGATCAGAGTCGAGAGTGTGGTGCTGGAAAAGCACAGCAGGTCATGCAGCATCCAAAGAGAAGGAAAATCGACGTTTTGAGCATAAGCCGTTAATCACAAAATTCCTGATGAAGGGTTTATGTCCAAAACGTCGATTCTCCTGCTCCTTGGATGCTGCCTGACCTGCTGTTTTTTCCAGCAACACACTCTCGACATTATTGATTTGTCTATTTGAATTTAGAGTCACACAGACCCTTTGGCCCAAATTGTCCATGCCAGCCAGGGTTCCCAAATTAATCTAGTCCCACCTGCCTGCATTTGACCTATATCCCTCTAAACCTTTCCAACGGATATATCTATCTAAATGTCTGTTAAGCATTGTAACTATACCTGCATCTATCACTTCCTCTGGCAGCTCATTCTACATACGAATCACGCTCTGTGAAAAAGTTGCCCCTCAGGTCCCTTTGAAATCATTTCCTCCTGCCTTAAAAATATGCCCTCTAACTTTGAACTCCCCCCCCACCCTAGAGAAAAGACCTTTGGTATTCACCTCATCTTTGGCCCTCATAATTTTATAAGCCTTTATAAGATTAGATTACTTACAGTGTGGAAACAGGCCCTTCGGCCCAACAAGTCCACACCCGACCCGCCGAAGCGCAACCCACATTTGTCTATTTGAATTTAGAGTCACACAGACCCTTTGGCCCAAATTGTCCATGCCAGCCAGGGTTCCCAAATTAATCTAGTCCCACCTGCCTGTATTTGACCCATATCCCTCTAAACCTTTCCAACTGATATATCTATCTAAATGTCTGTTAAGCATTGTAACTATACCTGCACCTATCACTTCCTCTGGCAGCTCATTCTACATACGAATCACCCTCTGTGAAAAAGTTGCCCCTCAGGTCCCTTTGAAATCATTTCCTCCTGCCTTAAAAATATGCCCTCTAACTTTGAACTCCCCCCCCACCCTAGAGAAAAGACCTTTGGTATTCACCTCATCTTTGGCCCTCATAATTTTATAAGCCTTTATAAGATTAGATTACTTACAGTGTGGAAACAGGCCCTTCGGCCCAACAAGTCCACACCCGACCCGCCGAAGCGCAACCCACTCATACCCCTACATTTACCCCTTATTACCTAACACTAAGGGCAATTTAGCATGGCCAATTCACCTAACCTGCACATCTTTGGACTGTGGGAGGAAACCGGAGCACCCGGAGGAAACCCACGCAGACACGGGGAGAACGTGCAAACTCCACACAGTCAGTCGCCTGAGTCGGGAATTGAACCCGGGTCTCTGGCGCTGTGAGGCAGCAGTGCTAACCACTGTGCCACTGTGCTGCCCACAAGGTCACCTCTCAATGTCCAGTGAAAAAGTCCCAGTCTTTACCATCTCTTTTTATTTCTCAAACCCTCCGTTCCTGGCAACATCCTGATAATTTTTTTTTCTGAATTTTCTCCAGCTTCGTAATATCTTTCCTACCTCAGGGAGGCCAGAACTGCAGACAGTACACCAGAAGAGGCCTCAGTATTGCCCTACACACTCTCAGCATGACGTCCCATCTCCTGTACTCAAAGGTCTGAGCAATGAAGGCAAGCATGCGAGACACCTTTTTAACCACCCTGTCTACTTTGTATGCCCAAGACCCAGGTACTGAGCAGTCTTGAGTTCAAATCCCACTTTAGCCGATGGTTGAGTCTGGATGCAATTGAAAATATGGAGTTAAGAGTCATTCTTGGGAATAATCAATTTTCTTGATTAATATCCATTGGGGACAGAAATCTGCCATTGTTACCTGGTTAGGCCTACCTATGACACCAGACCCACAGCTCAGTGATTGACTTTTAGCTGCTCCCTGGGATGGGCAATAAATGTTGGTCTGCCCGTTGACACCAATTTCCCATACATGAATTTTAAACAAAACGTGTTTCATGGGACTTGATTCCTTCAGCACATCGAAGAGGTTCATGGGACTGTTTTTGTTCTGCCCAATCTCAACTCAGAACCATTTAGCATTTAAGAATTATTTTGAAGATCATTTGAAGGACCATAGCATACAAGTGCTGGAAAATTGGACTCGAGTAGATCTATTCGTGGTAAATGGTGGAGTCATGAAGGTCTCTGTCTCTGCTGTAACTCTCGATGACTCAACCACATCCTAGAAGGAGATCATTCAACCCATTGTGCCCGTGCTGGCCCTTTGAAAGAGTGATCTGATTGGCCCTTTTGTTCTTCTGACTCAGGCGTGCTAATAGACACCTGGCAAAACCTGGACAGTACATGCTTAATAATCCTGATAGTAATGACAGCTATATTAGCAACCAATTCAAGATAATTCATTAGGCTGTTAACAGCACTCATTTAGGCAGCATGGTGGCTCAGTGATTAGCACTGTTGCCTCACAATGCCAGGGTGCTGGGTTCAATTCCAGCCTCGGGCAACTATCTGTGTGGAGTTTACACATTCTCCCCATGTCTGCGTGGGTATCCTCTGGGTGCTACAGTTTCCTCCCACAGTCCAAAGATGTGCAGATCAGGTGAATTGGTCATGCTAAGTTGCCCATGCTACGCAGGGATGTGTAGGTTCGGTACTTTAGTCATGGGAAATATAGTGTATGGTGATGGGTCTGGGTGGGGTACACTTTGGAGGGCTAGTGTGGACTTGTTGGAGAAAGTGAGGTCTGCAGATGCTGGAGATCAAAGTTGAAACTTTATTACTGGAACAGCACAGCAGGTCAGGCAGCATCCAGGGAACAGGAGATTCGACGTTTCGGGCACAGGCCCTTCTTCAGGAATCTTCCTGAAGAAGGGCCTGTGCCCGAAACGTCGAATCTCCTGTTCCCTGGATGCTGCCTGACCTGCTGTGCTGTTCCAGCAATAAAGTTTGGACTTGTTGGGCCAAATGGTCTATTTCCACACTGTAGGGGTTCTATGAGTTTATTATTATTATGCTTGGCAGAGGTGACATCCATTCAAATGCAGCGGCTTAAACTGTGCAAATAACAGCAAAGATCAGATTCTCTGATCTGGGTTCAGAGCCAGAGCCTCTAGCTTCCCATTGCTTTCTCCTTGGTCATGCCTTGATCAATCAGCGTCCACTTGCTCTCTTTTCTCCTGTAGTAGAAACTGCTGTGTACATTTGAAATTTGGTATTCTTGCACGTGTCCAGATGCGCACGGGATAAAAGGCTTCAGCCATTATGTGTCTTTTCATCGCAACATCAAGGCTGCCTAATTATTCCCACCCTCCCTGTCCTTTCCCCATATACTCGCATTGATTTTCTGCAACTTTGTATATTTATCCCAGCCA
The DNA here is from genome assembly GCF_004010195.1 of Chiloscyllium plagiosum. Taxonomy (NCBI): domain Eukaryota; kingdom Metazoa; phylum Chordata; class Chondrichthyes; order Orectolobiformes; family Hemiscylliidae; genus Chiloscyllium; species Chiloscyllium plagiosum. Next base: position 92,378,409 of record NC_057717.1, on the reverse strand, counting down.
TTTGAAAGTCATGATTGATTGTGCATCCAATGCCCTTTCAGGTAATATAAAAACGTGCTGTTAAAAAAAACAATAAAATCCTCTTAGAGTCATAGAGCATGGACACAGGCTCTTGGGTCCAACTCGTCCATGCCAACAAGATATCCTAAATAGATCTCGTCTCATTTGCCAGCATTTGGCCCATATCCTTCTCAACCCTTCCTGTTCATATACCCATCCAGATGTCTTTTAAATGCTGTTACTGTACCAGCCTCCACCACTTCCTCTGGCAGCTCATTCCACACATGCACCATCCTCTACTTGAAAAAGCTGCCCTTCCGGTCACTTTTAAGTCTTTTCCCTCTCACATTAATCCTATGCCCTCTAGTTCTGGACTCTCCCACCCCAGGGAAAAGACCTTGTTTATTCACCCTATTCGTGTCCCTCATGATTTTATAAACCTCTATAAGGTCATCCCTCAGCCTCTGATGATCCAATAAATACAGCCCCAGCCTATTCAGTCTCTCCCTATAGCTTAAAGCCTCCAACTCTGGCAGCATCCTTGTAAATCTTTTCTGAACCTTTTCAAGTTTAACAACATTGTTCTGATAGCAGGGAGACCAGAATTGAATGCAGAATTCCAAAAGTGGGCTAAGCAATGTCTTTTACAGCCCCAACATGACCACCCAACTCCTATACTCAATGCTCTGTCCAATAAAGAAAGCATACCAAAGTCCTTCTTCACTATCCTAACTACCTCTGACTTTACTTTCAAGGAGCTGTGAACCTGCACTTCAAGGTCTCTTTGTTCAACAACACTCCCTCGGACCTTACCATTAAGTGAATAAGTCCTGTCCTGATTTGCCTTTCCAAAATGCAGTATCTCACATTTATCTAAATTAAACTCCATCTGCCACTACTTGACCGATTGTCCCTTCTGATCAAGATCCTGTTGTAATCTGATGTAACATTCTTCGCTGTCCACTACACCTCCAATATTGGTGTCATCTGCAAACTTACTAACCATTCCTCCTATGTTCACACCCAAATCATTTATATAAATGTTGAAAAGCAATGGACCCAGCACCAATACTTGTGACACACCACTGCTCACAGCCCTCCAGTCTAAAAGGCAACCCTCTACCACCATCCTGTCTTCTACCTTTGAGCCAGTTTTGTATCCAAATTGGTAGTTCTCCCTGGATTCTATGTGATCTAACCTTGCTGACCAGTCTATCATGCAAAACCTTGTCAAACGCCCTGTAGATCATGTCTACTGCTCTGCTCTCATCAATCCTCTTTGTTACTTCTTCAAAAAACTGAATCAAGATGCAATTTCCAAACTACAAAACCATGTTGAGTATCCCTAATCAGTCCTTGACATCCCAAATATTTTTTCTGTTTCTTTCATTATTCATCTTAAATCTTTGTCCTCTGGTTACTTCCTTATGGCTGTGACTCAAAGCAGTTTCACGATATTCTCATTGCAAAAACCTTTCAGGACTTCAAATGCTCCAATTAAATCTTCCCTTAACCTTCTCTGCTCTCAGAAGAGCTGTCCCAAATTTCTCTACACACTCCAACTCCCTCACCATGAGTAACATATGAGCAAATCTCCTCTACTCTCCCTCAGGGATGTTGACATCCTTGCTAATGTCTGTTGTTCTCACATCAATGCGATATTCCAGATGAGACCGAGCAAGTGAATTATAAAGGCTCAACAATTTTTCTTTTGCCTTTGAACTCAATGTCCCCATTGTGTAGCCAAAGATTCTAAATACTTAACAGCATGACGTTAAAAAGTCTTCAAATATGCACTACTCATCATGGTGGGTTTCCAAAGAGGATTCAAGAGCTTAACTTCTCCTCGTAAGTTAAAATAACAGATACTTTGTCACAATCACCACTACTCAGCTGTGACCACACATATTTCCCAGCCATAATATCTTTACCATGTCAGAGCTGACCACAACTGTAAACAATGATTTACGTTGGATCTGTTCAGTACTTGTGCGATAACCAACAGTTGAAGAGAGTGGTGCTGGAAAAGCATAACAGGTCAGGCAGTATCTGAGGAGCAGGAGCATCAATGTTTCGGGCTGAAGCCCTTCATCAGGATTGCCCGAAACGTTGATTCTCCTGCTCCTTGGATTCTGCCTGACCTGCTGCGCAATTCGCTCTTCGACCCTGATCTCTAACCTTCTGCAGTCCTCACTTTCTCCTCATTGGCAATAACCAACACTATGACTCTCTCATAAAAAGCAAAACCCTAAAGAACTGAAGATGGTGAGAGATCTGAAACAAAAAAAAGAAATTGCTGGAGAAACTCAGCAAGTCTGGACAGAGAAACAGCGTTAACACTTCGGGTCTGATGACCCTTCTCCGGAATGACAAGGACAGATTTTGCATTCCTACACATCGCTTTCATGGCTTCAGGGCCCACCAAGTCATGTTGTAGCGATTGGAGGTACATTTTGAAGTCTAGTCACTGCTGTAAAGTTGGGCATTTGTGCAAGAATGGCGGACTGTCACTTTAAGACCCTGATCACGTAACACAATCATCGTCATGTTGCATGAATGGGACTTTTAAAGTGACAGTCCACTATGTTTACACAAAAATACAATTTGTACAAAGCAAGCTTCCCACAAACAGTGGTGAATAAGTGACCAGATGATCTGCACTTTTTTTATTGTTTGGCGATTTTGGTTGTGGGTTCGATATCAGTCAGGATAATAATTTGAATGATACATTGAGGGCTTTCAGTACAACGTTCACATCAAAATTTCTAACAGCAGAAAATGTTCACTGGTTAAAATGTGTCTACTGCTTCCTCAAAGGGTTTTAATCACCAAATTCTCCTTCTCCCGTTTACCGTTATCTTAACCAGCCACTCCCTCCACCACTGACCCTCATTACCAACAGTGTGTGCCATCTAGATATGACTTGGAGGTGCCAGTGTTGTCTGGGGTGGACAAAGTTGAAAATCATACGACACCAGATTATAGTCCAACAGGTTTATTTGGAAGCACTGGCTTTCAGAGCAACTGCCTGATGAAGGAGCTGCACTCGAAAGCTAGTGCTTCCAAATAAACCTGTTGGGCTATAACCTGTTATCGTGCGATCTTTAACTTTATCTATTAGATACACTCTAGAAATCCACCGAAAATTCTTAGCACCTTCCCAACTCCTGGAGAAGGGCAGCAGATAGATAAGGTTACCACCCCCGGAAAGCTCCCCTCCGAGCCACTCACCACCCTGAGTTGGATATATATCACCGGTCTTTCAGTGTGGCTGGGTCAAAATCCTGAAAATCCATTCCAAACGATGCTCCTCCCAAGCCATAATATGCTGTTGTGCACAGACCTCGGAGTTTTCGTGCAGTGGAAACATTAATCACAAGGAACGCAACTCTCGAATGGCATATAGGGTCTCCCTTTGGCAGTAGTTTGAAAAGGCATCTCACCACCACCTTCTCAAAGACAATGAGGGATGGGCAATGAACGCCAACTCAGCCAGCGACACTTACACTCTGTGGCCAGAATGATACTATAGCAAACATTGGGACAGCAGCAGTGTAGAACATATGGATTCAATGGAGCAGTTCTGTTATTATTCCCCTTAATATAAGATCACAATCTCAGGATTTCTGTGATGTATTCACCTAAGTGTGGACTGGAATGCGAGAGGGAAGTGTTCCAATTTACTCTTGCAATGAATCCTTTCAAATAAACAAGCTTAATTCAAGTGAAATACTGAGGATGCTGGGTGTCTAAAACCACAACAGAAAGTCCTGTTGAGGCTCAGCAGATCAGGCCACATCTGCGCAGACAAGTCATTTCCCTTTACCTCTGGAGTCAAGACAATTTGTAGAATTGTAAGCAGATAACAAGGCCATTCAGTTCTTCGTAGCTGTGCTAGCCATCCTGCCTAAATCTCACTTTATGACCGTAGGTCTTTAATCTCTGAGATTAAGGCACTTCAAGTGTGAGTGCAAGTATTTAATGGTTTTTAAGCAGCAAGGTTCCATATCACCACCACGCTCCAGGAGAAGAAGTTTCACCTCAAACCTACTCAAAAGCACCCACCATGACCTTGAACACATGTCTCATAGTTATAGACCCCTCAACCAAGGCAAATGGGTCTTTCCTATCCACCCAATTGCAGCAGATATATGGGAACACCACCATCCAGAAGTTACCTGCCAAGCTAGTCACCATCCTGACTTGGAAATACATCACCGTTCCTTCACTGTCACTGGGTCAAAATCCTGGAATTCCCTCCCTAAGGGTTTTGTGGGTCAACCTACAGCGCATGGTCTGCAGCGGTTCAAGAAGGCAGCTCACCCCCACCTTCTCAAGGGGGCAATTAGGGGCAGGCAATAAATGCTGACTCAGTCAGTGAAGGCCACACGCCCGGTGAGTTCATTTTATAAAACTCAATCTTGACTTGTCATAATTTTGTACACTTCAATTATTCTCCCCTCAGCATCTTCTGTTTTAAAGAAGACTACTTTAGTCTATCCAATCATTCCTCATGAATAAGGCACCAAAGTGCAGGCAAAAACCTGAGACAATTCTTCTCCCTTCCTGCCTTTCCAAGGTATGTACAGAATCTCAGACTCGTCTTTCTCCTGGGCTCTACGCTGAGGGATAATGGATGATGCTGTACACATTGGAGTTTCCAATATTTTACCTAAATTAGGCTGCTTTCAGATGACCCCTGACCTCAAAATAATTGACAAGCCATTGCATGGTGTGCCAAGCACTTGCGGTGATATTTTAGTGATGCATCTTCTCGAAATGCCACTTTGGCATCTGTTCATGGCACCACAGGGCTTGGCACTATGCTGAGTCATCGCAGGAGTCACAATCACTGTCAGGATTGCTGCTGTGTTCCATGGTTTCACAAACTGCCCCAGAGCATGGTGCTTCTAACCCTGATACCTCAAAGCACGTGTATGCACTACACACACACATACAGATACAGGCACACACACACACAGACACACACATGCACAACATCACGCATAGATATTCTCACACACACACATATACTCTTTCACGTACATGCATCCACTCATACTCTCACACACACATACTCTTACAAACATACACATACTTTCACATACAGACACACATAGCATGCTCATGTACTCTTTCTCCGTCTCTCTCTCTCACACACAGCCACACACACATACATACTCACAGTCAGACACACACACGTCTGTTCAGAAAACCTTCCAACCAGAGTGCGGGATTGCCACAGGATACCAAGATAAGTAGCTTTTTAGTAGCACTAGTTGCTGTGGTCTGGTCTCTGAAAACCCAAGGCACTCTTTGCCAAATTGTGGCAAGAAGGCAATCATGGGAAGAGAGTTGTTGAAGAGGAAGGGAAGGTTGGTTACCAGAGGTGTCTGGTGGGCAAGTGGTTCAGGGTGGCAAATGGAGGAATGGAAGAGGATCACAGGAGGGTGATGGGGCAGCTTGGTACTTGGGTGATGGGACAGGATTAAGAGTTGGGTGATGGAAGTGGCATCCCTAACCCTAACCTTAACCCTCAACCTAACCCTAACTCTAACTCTCACTCTAACGCAAATCCTAACTCGAAACCATTACCTAACCCTAACCCTAAAGCTCATCCTAAACCTAACTCTAACTCTAATCTTATTGCTAACTCTAATCCTAATCCTAACTTTAACCTTAGAGCTGATGCTAACCCTAACCCAAACCGTATCCCTAGATCTAACCCTAACCATAACAGTATCCCTAAACCTAATCCTATCCCTAACCCTAACCCTAATCCTAACCCTAATACTAATCCTAACTCTAACCCTAACCCTAAATTGATCCATAATGCTCACCTTAATCCTAATTCTAATCCTAACAGTAACCCTAACTCTAACCTTAACACTAAACCTAACCCTAATCCTAATCCTACCCCTAACCCTAATCTTAATCCTAACCCTAACTCTAACCCTAATCCTAACCCTAGCCTTAACACTAACCCTAACCCTAACCCTCACCCTAACCCTAACCCTTGCCCTAACCCTGTTGCAGGTGGCAATGCAGTGGGTATTACCACTAGGTGAATCATCCAGTGACTCAGACTAATGCCCTGCACCTGGATTTAAATCCTACCATGACAGACAGTGACATTTGAATTCACTAAAAATCTGGAAGTTATCAAAACAAAGCTTAGCTCATGGTGACCATGTCATCAGTATCTGAAGATGGGTCACTAGACTAGAAACAATAACTCTATCTCTCTCTCCACAGATATTGCCAGACTAGTTGGCTTTCTCCAGCACTGTCCACATTATTATGCAGCTAATTGTCTGGAAAACTCCCATCCTACTCACTGACGCCCTTTGGGGAAGGACACTGCCATCCTTACCTGGTCTGGCCTCCATGTGACTCCAGACCCACAGCAATGTGGTTGGCTTCTAACTGCTCCCTGGTAACTTGGGATGAGCAATACACACTGACAGCACGCCAACAGTCCCGTAGACAACTCTAATACTCACCCTAACCCTAACTCTAACTCTAACCCTATTGCTAACCTAATCCTAATCCTAACCTTAACCCTAGCACTAATGCAAACCCTAACCTTAGCCCTAACCTAACAAAATAATATTGACGTGGAGGATTTGGGTTAGGCGAACCCCAATCTTGGGTGGTTGAGGGGCTTTAAGTCATGGAGGGTTAGGTTGGGATTAGTATCAAGGTGAATGGATGGATGGGACAGTGTTAGTTTTGCAGTTACCTCGGAGTCAAATCAGATTTCAGTTTTTTTACCTTCCTTTCAGCAAGTTCATTATTCACTTGAGGGATGTGGGTGTGGCTGGCTAGACCAGTATTTATTACCCGTGCTTAGTTTCCTCTTGGGAAGGTGGTGGTGAGCTGCCTTCTTGAACAGCTGCAGTCAATGTGCTGTAGGTTAGACCCACAATGACACAGAAGTCTCCAGAACAGGAAAGTTCCAATTGCCCCAGTTCGAAGGTTGAATCTTGTGGGCAGTTCCCAGACAATCATTGTGTCGGGAATTCCCAGGGGTCCCACATCTGTGAGGAGACATCGATAACACTCCCTCTGAACTCCGCAGCTGTGAGGCGTTCTTTGGATCCGTGAGTGCCCGATTCTGAATCTGTCGGACACGGAATCTCGCTGGATCTGGAGAATCAAGAGAGAACGAGAGTGCATCTCCAAGGCGCGCTCCAGAAATTCACCAAAAATCCTTCCAAATCCACGACCAATCTCATCTAGAAGGGACAAGGGCAACAAATACATGGGAACACCACCACCTTCAAGTTCCCCTCCAAGACGCTCAACATCCTGACTTGGAAATATATTGTCATTCCTTCACTGTCGTTGGGTCAAAACCCTGGAAGTCCCTCGCTAAGGGCATTGTGGGTCAACCCACAGCAGGTGGACTGCTGGTTCAAGAAGGCAGCTCACTCCCACCTTCTCAAGGGGGCAACTAGGGACTAAGGAATAAATATGGAAAAACAGACATGCATAATTCCATTTGGGAGATCTGGTCTGTTAAGTATGAGAAGGAGACGGGATCAGATGGAAATCAAACTTTGTACAGTTTAAGTAAGGCTCACTTTTAAAGACTGACACGTAGGCTACACAAAATCGCTGTCAATATAAGAGGAATGAAGGAAATCATTCAACAAAGGGCCAAGTGAAACATAATTTGGCAGATGGAAAGAAATTTGGAGAGGAACAAAGGAAATATTAGGAGCTGCTGAGCGGAACTCATAAATGAAACATCAAAGCTGATAGTGAAGGTTTTATAAATATATTGAAAGCGACTGAGGAGGTGTGAGCTATCAATAGAGACGTGGTAGACATTGCTACAACACAGCAAGGCAGTGGTAAGTGTATTCAGCTACTATTTTGTCGTCATCTACACCAGAGTGAAGGATTGCAAAATACCAGTCATAGTAGGAAAACTAAAAATAAATCAAGAGGAGGGAGAACTTGCTGGATTGAACGCAAGTGATATAAAAATGATCTTGGAGAAAACAATAGGACAGGGGTAGATAAATCACCGGGCTGGGGATTCTGGGTGACTATCGCTGACGGATTTTTGTTCGGTTGGGCTATCAAGGGAGCCGGAGTGAAGGGGGATACAGGTCCAAGTGAGAGTTGGATGTGACTGCCTCCTGCTGGCTCAGGATTTCGACAAGGGTCTGCAGATGCTGGGGAAGCTGAAATAAAAACAGGAAATGCCAGGAATATTCGGTTGCGTGGCAAGAAAATCAAAGTTAAAGTCTGATATTCAGCGTTGCCTTTACCATTTAAGAGCATTCAACACTGCAGCAGGCATAGGGCATTCAGCCCATTAAGACTGCTCTGCCATCCAATGAGATCACGGCTGATCCGATAACCCTCAACTCCACTTTCCCCATATCCTTTGATTCCCTCACTGACTAAAAATCTACCTGAGTCTTGAATATAGTTAACGACCCAGCCTCAACAGCCCTCTGTGGTGAAGAATTCAGCAGATTCACTCCCCTCTGAGGGAAGAAATTCTTCCTCATCTCTGTCTTCAATCGGTGACCCCTTATTCTGAGGTGATGCCCTCTGGCCCGAGATTCTCTCACAGGGGGAAACAACACCTTCATGTGATTTGTCTTCATCATCAGTGTCCAAGTGATAAGGGTCATAGAGTCATACAACATGAAACAGATCCTTGGGTTCAGCCACCCTTTACTGAGCAAGTTTCCCAAGCTAAACCTACATCTACACTTCCCCTGACAGTTCATTCCAAACATGAGCCACCATCTGTGTGATAAAGTTTCCCCTCAGTTAAGTCTATCTCCTTTCACCCAAAACCTCTGCCCTCCAACTTTGATCTCACTACCCGAGGGAAAAGACCTTTGCTATTTACCCTATCTATGCCCTCACAATTTTAGAAACCTCTATAAGGTCACCCTCAACCTCCGACGCCCCAGTGAAAAAAGTCCCAACCTATCCAGCCTCTCAAAGCCTTTAGTCCTGGTGACATCCTGATAAATCTTTTCTGCACCCTCTCCAATTTAATAATATCCTGACTAGATAAAATAAATAGGAAGGAACATTTCTCCTTGGTAAGAAGGACAGAAGACCAGGGGCATAGGTTAAAGGGAAAAGGCAGGAGGTTTGGGGGGAATTTAAAAAAGAATATTTTCATCCTGAAGGTGGTGGGAGTCTGGAACTCACTGCCTGAGAAGCAGAAACCCATTACAAGAAGTATTTAGATGAGAACTTGAAACGCCATAATAGACAATGCTATGGGGCAAATGGCTGGAAAATGGGACTTGAGCATAGAGCCGGAATACAATGGGCCAAACATTGCCAGGGTTGTAAAATTTGAGCTGTAGGAAGAGGCTAAATAGGCTGGGGCTATATTCCCTGGAGCATTGGAGGCTGAGAGGTGACCTTACAGATGTTTATAAAATCATGAGGGGCACAGATAAGGTAAATAGACAAAGTCTGTTTCCTGGGGTAGGGGTGCCCAGAACTAGAGGGCATAGGTTTAGGGTGAGAGGGGAAAGAGTTAAAAGGGACCTAAGGGGCAACTTTTTCACACAGAGGGTGGTGTGTGTATGGAATGAGCTGCCAGAGGAAGTGGTGGAAGCTGGTACAATTACAACATTTAAAAGGCATCTGGATGGGGACATGAATAGGAAGGGTTTGGAGGGATATGGACCAAGTGCTGGCAAATGGGACTAGATTAGGTTAGGATATCTGGGTGGCATGGATAAGTTGGACCGAAGGGTCTCTTTTTGTGCAGTACAGCTCTGTGACTCCAGAAAACCTCTCTTGGTGCTGTTATGACTCCATGTTGAACAAGGAATGAAAAGGAAGGGTCATCGGTCAGCATCAAGACAGAATCTGTGGGCTTAGTCACTGCTGTCTAAGGGATTGAAGTGTACAGAAGTAACTGGAACAGACTGGCCCAGCTGAAAGAGGTAGCAGAGGAGGTGAATCTGCAATACCACGGCAGCAGAGATTTGTATCAGCTGGTGTTTACTGAGGAAGGGCAGTGAGGTGGAGAATGTTAAATTAAGAGTTTCCTCTTCCCCTTGAGCACAAACAGCTGAACTTTCCTGATGACTGCAAAGCTAAGGGAAAACAGGCCGAAAAGATGATGCCACATTTTCTCTGAGGTCTTCCAGTCAGCACTGCAGGGATACCACATGTCTCTTGTTAAAATTCCACTTCTGGGGTCCGAAATGGTGGCATGGAGTTCAAAGGCAATGAAGCGACAATGAACCTTTATAAAACACTGCTCTAGCCTCAACTGAACTCTGTACGAAAGTACACAATCAGAATAGTGGTTGGCTATTCAGCCCCTCGAGTCTGTCCTCCCTGTCGTTCAATGCAACCTTGGCCAATCTGAACACTCCGCATTCCCTTACAACTTTATCAAATATCTACCTATCACTTCCCGCCAAATATTCAAGCACTCTGTTTCTATCATCTTTTGAGGAAAGTGATGGCACCCAATGGTTAGCAATGCTGCCTCACAGCACCAGGGACCCCAGTTCGAATCCAGCCTCGGGCAACTGTCTGTGCGGAGTTTGCACATTCTCCCTGTATCTGCGTGGGTTTCCTCCCACAATCCAAAGATGTGCAAGTTAGGTGAATTGGCCGTGCTAAATAGCATCCAGGGGTGTGCAGTTTGTGTGCATTCATCAGGGTTAAATGTAAAATAATAGGGTAGGGGGAATGGGTCTGGATGGGATACTCTTCAGAGGATCAGTGTGGAGTTGTTGGGCCGAATGGCCTGTTTCCACACTGTAGGGCTTCTCTAAGATAAAACTCACTTTGTGCCAAGTACTGCTGCAAATTCTAAGCCTGGAGTGGGACTGGAACTTGGAGCTCCTCACTCAGAGGCAGGGTCCCTACACATTGCATGTCACCAACTCACAAAAAACACATCGATCTCGGTCCTGAGAGGTTCAAAGTCTTTCAGAGTCCACAGGATAGTTGATGGGCAAAATTTCATTCCACATTGCTCCTGAATGGCCAAAGATTAATTCTGGGGAGACGATAGCTGAGTGGCATCATTAACCCAGGGACCTGGGTTCGAATCCTGCCCCGGCAGCTGGTGGAATTTGAATTCAATAAAACAAAACCTGGCGTTGAGAGTGTAATGTTGACTATGAATCCTTTGTTGGAAAAACCCATCTGGGTCACGAATGCCCAGAGGGAAGGAAACTCCCATCCTGATCCGAATTGTGACTCCAAAACCACAGCATGTGGTTGACTCTTAACTGCCCTCTGGGATGATCAATAAATGCTGACCTAGCCAGTGACACACACATTCTGAGAATGAATTTAAAAAATAAGTCTTCTTTTGCTAGATATTCTGAAAAGTGCAGCACCTCATTCAATACTCAATCAGAGGATCCCTGCAGTGTGAAGCAGGCCCTTCAGCCCATCCAAACCAACCATACTAAGAGTATACCAGCCAGCCACATATCTTATCCCTGTTACCCGTATTTCCCGTGGCTAATTCATTTAGCCTGGACACTATGGGGCAATTGAGCATGGCCAATCCACCTGACCTGCAGATCTTTGGACTGTGGGAGGAAACCAAAGCACCCAGAGGAAACCCACACAGACGGGGGGAGAATCTTTACTCAGAGAGTAGAAGGAGCATGGAATGCATTGCCTTCAACAGTAGCAGACTCGCCAATTTTAAGGGAATTTAAATGTTCATCAAATAAGCATATGGACAAGAATGGAATAGTGTAGGTTGGATGGGCTTCAGATTGGTTCCACAGGTCGGCGCAACATCGAGGGCCGAAGGGCCTGCACTGTAACGTTCTTTGTTATAATGTGCAAACTGCACACTGACAGTTGCCTGAGGGTGGAATCAAACCCGGATCCTTAGCGCTGTGAGGCAGCAGTACTAACCACTGAGCTACTGTGCTGCCCCTCAAGGGGGATTGTCAGCCAAGATTCCATTCTTAAATCTCTAGTCTGGAAATCAAATCCACAGCATCTGAATCAGAACAGGGGCTGAACCAGCCCCTTCCTTAACTGTGTGGCTGAGTGATTTTTTAAAAATATCTTGCCGCACCGAACAGACTATCTCTGGGCAGGCTGGGGTGTGAGTATTGCGAAAAATAGAGACTTGCTGTCAAAGTTTTTTGCATTGAACCTTCATCTGGACTGAATCACAAGAGTGCCAAATTTTGAAGAGAACCGCAATATAAATTTGCATGATGATTGTTCACCAAATCAAGTCTAATGACTGTGGTTTTCCCATGGAGATTATATAGACAAACTGTTGTTTTGGGACTAAAGTTGTGGAGCGGGAAATTGTTCAGAGACTGGGAATCCTACAGTGAGTGACTCACCTCCTGACTCCCCAAAGCCGGTCCACCATCTATAAGGCTCAAGTCAGGAATGTGATGGAAAATCCCCACATGACTGGATAAGTGCAGTTCCTACAACACTCAAGAAGCACCATCCAGGATTCCTGATGAAGGGCTTATCCCCGAAACACCAATTCTCCTGCTCCTTGGATGCTGCCTGACCTGCTGTGCTTTTCCAGCGCCATGCTCTCGACTCTGATCTCCAGCACCTGGAGTACTCACTTTCCCCTACCATCCTAGACAAAGAAGCCCGCTCAACTGGCACCACATCCACAAGCATCCACTCCCTCTGATGCTCAGTAGCAGCTGGGTGAACTATCTACAAGATGCACTGTGATATCCCACCACTGCTTCTTGGACAGCACCTTCCAAGCCCACAATCACTCACATCTAGATGGACAAGCACAGCAGATACATGGGGAACACCACCTCCTGCAAGTTCCCCTCCAAGCCACTCCCCATCCTGACTTGGGAATATATCGCCGTTCCTTCACTGGCACTGGGTCAAAATCCTGAACTCCCTCCCATCTGCAATTTACAAAAAGCACATGGACTGCTGTGATTCAAGAAGGCAGCTCATCACTACCTTCTCAAGGGGCAATTAGGAACAGGGAATAAATGCTGGGCCCAGCCAGCAACACCCACATCCTATGAGTGAGAAAGCAATAATAAAAAATAGATTAACATTTCAGATCGATGATCTTTCATGGAACTGGGGCAAGCGAAGGTTGCAATATTTTGCTTTATGATAATGCAGAGTGAGGGAAATAAGAAGAAAGACTGGAAATATTAAAAGATAAAAAGGCTGATGATGTCAGGCATGACATGTGTGTTAAAAGGGCAAGCAGGTAATCAAAAGAGGGGTCCAGAGGAGGTGTAAATGGAAACTGCAGGGTCATCAATATGAGATAGGTGCAGTGGTTATGACCGGAAAGCTTTGAACTCATTCTTACATCTGAAAGGCGATGAAATGCGTCATAATTTTACTCAGTGATGCGTGGTATTACAGAAAGTTAGGTGGAAACCCGTAAAAGGGGTAAACTGCTGGCAAAGGGCGGAGGAAGATGAAACTGACCCAGACTTGCACTTTATTCAGGAGGTTTAGAGGGCTACAGAGATAAAACTGGAGATTGAGAGCTTTTTTAAGAGCTGGTGCGGACTCAATGGGTCAAATAGCCAAAGGCTGCTGTAAAATTCTATGTCACCCAGTTACATAGCAAAGTGTTGATCCGAGATAAGGAAGTGAGGAGCATTGGACAGCAATGAGCAATGGGACGAAGGCAAGCCTTGGGCAGCTTTATATAGACAAGTAGCTCTACGCACAGCTCACTTCAGTGACTGGTTCGCTGGGCTGCTTTCTTTCATCGACAGCAGATGAGGGAAAGCACCCGCCCTCTGTTCTCCCCTTGTACTGTAACAATAAATATTGTGGCTACCCAAGATGCGTTATGGGCAGAACAATGATTCATGGGAGGCTAACCATGCAAGTCATCATTGAACAGGAACTTGCCTGGGCAAAGGAGAAATAAGCCACGGAGTGATTGGAAATGAAGCAGGGGACTGTTGTGCAGGCTTCACAAGTTTATTTTAGGAAGTCACTTTGTGACTGTCGCTCCAGGCATTATGGGATGGAGTCAATCAGGTCAGAAGATCCAAGATTACTGTTCACCTTTAGCTGCTTACTCCTCACCTGGGGGAGCATCCTCTGCATTAATCTAGCCACCCCTAATGGAAAGGGCCCTGAGGGAGGCTTGGACCAGGCTCACCCTTTGCGTGCCCCTGGATTGTTGACCGACTTGGAGAGACACCAGAAGGCAAATTGGTGCTGACCCAGTGGGCCAAAGGGCCTGGATAGAATGGACATTGGGAAGATATTTCCATTGGCAGGAGAGTCCAGGATCCCAGGGCACAGCCTTAGAGTAAAGGGATGGCCTTCCAGAATGGAAATAAGGGGAAACCTCTTCAACCTGAGAGTGGTGAATCTGGGGAATTCATTGCTGCAGAAGGCTGTGGGGGCCAGGTCATTGGGTATACTTAAAACAGCGATAGTTATTTTCTTGATTGCCAAGGGGATCAAAGGTTACGGGGAGAAAGTGTGAAAATGGAGTTGAAAAACCTATCAGAGTCAAAAAGTGTGGTGCTGGAAAAGCACAGCAGGTCAGGCAGCATCTGAGGAGCAGGAGAGTTGACGTTTCGGGCATGAACCTATCAGCCATGATTGATTGGCAGAGCAGACTCGATGGGCCGAACGGCCAAACATCTGCTGCTACGTCTAATGGTCTCTTCAGTGCTCTATGACTCTCAAAGGACGAGTTGTGTTTATGGGGCTAGTGGCAGTCTTCGGTCTCATAAGACCATGGCCTATACCGTCGTGGTCGACTCTGTGTGTGAAACCTTCCCCAGGTGTGGTTCAGCAAGATTAGCAGACTCTGCCACACTGCCCGCCAAGGAAGGAAGTGCTCTGAGAAGTTATACAATCCTATCTCCTCTGTCTTCCTTGCCTTGAGCAGCTAAGTGATCCGTTTCTGCCCATCTCTTCCAAGGTGGGTTCTAAACAGCAACTTCGTATGGTCAGCAAAAATGTTAGTGCCAGAGATCCACATCACTTGCCAGTGTTTCTATAGCCCAGTACACTGTCACAGAAGATCTTGCAGAAAACAAATGAGAGGATTATAGGCAGTAGCATGCAAGTGTTAAGAGTACAGGGCTAGGTGTAGGTGACAGACTTTATGGGGAAAGTGGCAACTCATCAGAAACCCATAGAGAAAGCTTTTCCTGAATTTGATTTGATTTGATTTATAATTGTCACATGTACCCAGGTACAGTGAAAGGTTTTGTTTTGCGTGCAGTACAGGCAGATCATACCATACAAAGTGCATTAAGGGAATGGAACAGAGCAAGGAATACAATGTTGCAGCCACAGAGAAGCTGCACGAAGAGAGAGATCGACATTAAATTTAAGAGATCCGTTCAGTAGTCCAACAACAGCAGCAGGGAAGAAGCTGTCCTTGAATCTGTTTGTAGGTCCACACGAGCTTTATACATTCTGCCCGATGGAAGAAAATATAATCCTGGAGGGAGGGGTCTTTGATTACGTTGGTTGCTATCTCCAGGCTAGTTGGAGGGGGATGTATAGACAGAGTCAGTGGATGCTGAAAATGTGTTGCTGGAAAAGCGCAGCAGGTCAGGCAGCATCCAAGGAGCAGGAGAATCGACGCTTCGGGCATAAGCCCTTCTTCAGGAATGTCAGTGGATGGTTTGTGTGATGGACTGGGCTGTGTTCACAACTCTCTGTAGTTTCTGATGGTCTTGGGCTGAACAGTTACCGTACCAAGCTCTGTGTATCCAGATAGAATGCTTTCTATGGTGCATCTATTAAAAAGTGTAAGAGTCTTGATGGAAACACTGAATTTCCTTAGCCTCCTGAGGGAGCAGAGGCATTGATGTGCTTTCTTGACCATTGTGTTGATGTGGGTGGGCCAGGATGGATTGTTGGTGATCATCACTCTCAGAAACTTGACGCTTTCGGTCATCTCCATCTCAGTGCCATCGATACAGACAGCGGCGTGCCCTCCACTCTGTTTCCTGAAGTCGATAACCAGCTCCTCCATTTTGCTGACTCGGAGGGAGAGATTGTTGTCTTTACACCATGCTACTCAGCACTTTATCTCATTCCTGTACTCCATCTTGTTGTGTTCAATTGTCTCTCTGTGCTCAGGAGGACCAGAGCTGACAGTGTCAACCACTGGCTCAGTTCATACAAGCACAGGGCGAGAATTGAGAATGACCTCGGGTTGGATGGATGAGGTTGACACCAAATGGAGGAATGTAAGATTCTCCCTTCCAATTAAAAGTCGGGTTACTCATACACTCATGTATGGGTGGCATGGTGGCACAGATGGCACAGTGCCTCAGTGGTTAGTACTGCTGCCTCACAGCGCCAAGGACCTAGGTTTGAATCCCACCTCAGGCAACTGACCGTGCGGAGTTCGCACATTCTCCCCGTGTCTGTGTTGGGTTTGCTCTGGGTGCTCCAGTTTCCTCCCACAGTCCAAAGATGTGTAGGTCAGGTGAATTGGCCATGGGAAATTGCCCAAAGTGTTCAGGGATGTATATGTTAGGTGCATTGGTCAGGGAAATGTAGGGGAACGGGTCTGGGTGGGTTACTCGTCAGAGGGTTGGTGTGGACTTGTTGGGCTGAAGGGCCTGTTTCTACACTGTAGGGATTTAATGAAATTTTAGAGTCATTGAGATGTCCAGCATGGAAACAGACCCTTCGATCCAACACTTCCATGCTGATCAGATATCCTAAATTCATCTAGTCCCATTTGCCAGCACTTGACCCATATCCCTATAAACCCTCGTATTCATGTCCCCATCCAGATGCCTTTTAAATGTTGTAATGATACCAACCTCCACCACTTCCTCTGGCAATTCATTCAGTACATGCACCATCCTCTATCTGCATGAACAAGTAGTCCTTTAGGTCTCTTTTATATCTTTCCCCTCTCACCTTAATTCTATCCCAGGACTTGAGAGTTTTGGATTGCCCCACCCTGGGGAAAAGGTCTTGCCTATTTACCCTACCCATGCTTCTCATGATTCTATAAACCTCTATGAGGTCACCCCTCAGTCTCCGACGCTCCAGGGAAAACAGCCCCAACCTATTTAACCTCTCCCTGTAGCCCAAATCCTCCAACCCTGGCAGCACCCTTGTAAATCTTTTCTGAACCCTTCCAAGTTTCACAACATCTTTCCTATCGCAGGGAGACCAGAACTGAGTGCAGTATTCTAATAGTGGCCTAACCAATGGCCTGTACAGCTGCAACATGACCTCCCAACTCCTGTACTCAATACTCTGACCAATAAAGGAAAGCGTACCAAACGCCTTCTTCACTATCCTATCTACCTGCGACTCCACTTTCAAGGCGAGGAATAGATGTTGGTTTCTCTAGGCCAATTGAACGGAAGAAAAGTCGAGGCATCCAAACTGCGTGTTTGGATCCGCCGATATATTTGTTCCTGTTTGGAAAACCATTCCTTCACATCCAAGATGCGTCTGGCCAAGAGTATAATTGCTCTTTGGAAGCGCTGCAAAGTCTTTAGTTGAGGCGAAGGTAAATACTCTTAATTCCTGATTTCCATCCAACTGGCCCAAACTACCCAGGAAATTAAATTATTTCATTACGATAACCACAGCAGATTAATTGTCTGAAACTCCAGAGCCCTACCTAAAAATAACGAGCACATCTTCTGACAGACGTTGTATGTGTCTAATTGCATGGAGGTCAACACTGCTGGTACTCATTATGTTCCAGCTCCATTCCAAAAAACAACTGTTTTTGAGTGTGGTTAAATCTACCCCATCAATCATAACCACATTCAAGAGGGAATCGGATAGTGACGTGCAAGGGTATGGGGAGAGAAAGCAGGAAACTGGCACAAGATAGCGATGCCCATCCAGTGAGCTGGTCTTTTCTAAGGTGCAATGTTTCAGTAATTCCAGGTGCTGTTCAAAACCCTCCTCTACACCTCCGTGCTGCTTCAGCTGTTGCTCAGACACTTGGTGCCATGATCGTGGTGTCCTGGGCATTTACCCTGAACCCGCTGAAAGGGTGCGATCGCTGGGAGGGGTAAGTGGGCAGACACTGGGAGATCAAGCAGGTCGATGTTGAGAATCCCAGCCTTCAAACAAAACACCAAACAAAATAAAACTGAAAGACTGCGGATGCTGGAAATCTGAAGCAAACATAGAGAACGCTGGAGAAACTCAGCAGATCAGAACAGACACGTTAACCTCATCTCTCGCTGTCTCCACAGGTGCTGCCTGACATGTTGGGTTTCTACAGCATGCTCTGCATTCGTTATCGGCCCAGACAGGAAGGAGGCCATTCTGTCCACTGGGACTGTGCTGGTTCTCTGCAAAAGCACCCCAGTTAGTCTCTTTCCTTCACTTTTCTCCTGTAGCCCTGCTCATTTCTTTATCTCTCTGCGGATGATTATCCAATGCTCTTTGACCTTGCTCTTAGGCAATGTGCTCTGGGATCAACCACCGTTTGGTTAGCTCAGTTGACTCAATTGCAATGCAGAACGATGCCAACAGTAAAGGGCTCAATTCTACAGGGTGGTATGGTGGTTCAGTGGGTAGCACTGCTGCCTCACAGCGTCATGGACCTGGGTTCAATTCCAACCTTGGGTGACTGTGTGGTTTGCACATTCTCCCCGTGTCTGCATGGGTTTCCTCCGGGTGCTCCGGTTTCCTCCCACAATCCAAAGATGTGCAGGTCAGGTGGATTGGCCATGGAATATTGTCCACGGATGTACAGGCTAGATGGGTAAGCCATGGTTAAAAGCACCATGCAGGGCTAAAGGGATGGGGTGGATCTGGGTGAGTTTATACCCAATGGGCCGAATGAACTCTTTCTGCCCTGGAGATAATCTATGAATGTTTAGGATCTGCAGCACGCAGACTGAGACTGCGATGCAGGTTGGTGCAAGAGAAGCATCCTGAAGGGAGTTTCACAGTTTACTGAAAAGCACGGGCGCGTCGGGTTCAGGGGATTGCGGCCAGGCTCCGGCAGAGAGCTAGCATGGATCGATGGGCCGAGCAGCCTCGTATGGCAGAAGAGCTCCCTCTGTCGGGAATTGTGGTTGACCATTTCGCATCCCTCCCCCACCCCCAAGGGGGAGTCTGACCCCTGCACTGTACCCAACGAACCCGCAAAAACACTCACAAACAGAATGGTACTGACTGAGCACTCACTGAACTCAATCTAACATCAATAGTTTGCACTAGACACAGATTCCAATTGACCTTTCACTAATTATTTCATACAGTTTTTAATTTTATTAATTTGGCTGACAAATATACACCCAAGCACACAAAAACACACTCAAATACTCACTCTGTCGCACACAAGCGCGCACATACACACACAGACTCCCTCTCTCACACACACGCACACTCACACATACACATTCGCATGTTCACGCACACACACACACAGAGTCTCTCTCTCTCTCACACACACACACAACACACACTCTTTCACACACACAGCCATTCTCTCAACACACACTCTCGCACACATGCACTCACACTCTGCTTCCCTCTTGTACATTCACTCTCACACACACATGCCGAAACATTCTCACACACACATGCATACTCTCACACTGTCGCACTCATACACAACTGTGCACAGTCTCTCTCTCACACAGACACACAC
>NC_057717.1:92344560-92356535 GCF_004010195.1 Chiloscyllium plagiosum | reverse complement strand
CACACCCACACCCACACACCCACACACACACACCCACACACACACCCACACACACACACACCCACACCCACATACACACACACACCCACACACACACCCACACACACACCCACACACACACACACACACACACGATACTGTATGGTAGCTCCACTGTTGCTTGCGACTTGTCAGCCCAAATCTGGGTATTGCCCAGATCTTGTTGCATTTGGACACGGACTGATTCAGTATCTGAGGATTTGTGAATGGTGCAGAATATTGTGCAATCATCGGTGAACATCTACACTTCTGACCTTATGGTGGAGGGAAGGTCATTGATGGAGCAACTGAAGATGGTTGGGCCGAGGACATTACCCTGGGGAACTCCTGAAGAGATTTCCTGGAGCTGAGATGACTGACCTCCAACAACCACAACCATCTTTCTTTGTGCCTGGTGTGACTCCAGCCACTGGACAGTTTGCCCCCGATACCCATTGGTTCCAGTTTTGATAGGACACGTTGAAACCACACCTGGTCGAATGCAGCCTTGATGTCAAGGCCCATCACTCTCCCCTCACCTCTGGAACTCAGCTCTTTCGTCTGTGTTTGAACTAAGGCTGTAATGAGGTCAGGAGCTGAGTGACCCTGGCAGAACCCAAACAGGGCGTCACTGAGCAGGTTAGTGCTGTTGATGACATCTTGCATCACTTTACTGATGACCGAGAGTAGACTGATAGGACGGTAATGGGCCGAGTTGGATTAGTCCTACTTTTTGTGTATCAGACACATTGTCGGGAAGATGCTGGTATTGTAACTGTATGGAAGAGGTTGGCTGAGGGAGCTGCAAGGTCTGGAACACAAGCCTTCAATACTATTGCTGGAATGTTGTCAGGGTCCTTTGACTTTGCAGTGTCCAGTGCCTCCAACCATTTCTTGATATCACTTGGAGTGAATTGAATTGGCTGAAGACTGGTATCTGTGATGCTGGGGACCACTGGGGGGAGGCTGAGATGGATCATCCACTCGACACTTCTGGCTGAAGATTGCTGCGAACGTTTCAGCCTTACCTGTTGCGTTGATGTGCTGGGCTCCTCCATCATTGAGGACGGGGATATATGTGGAGCCTCCTCCTCCAGTGAGGTGTTTAATTGCCCACCACAATTCACAACTGGATGTGGTAGGACTGCAGAGCTTCAATCTGATGCTTTAGTTGTGGGATCGCTTGACTCTGTCCATCACTTGCTGCTAACGCTGTTTGGCAGGCAAATAGTCGTTTGGTAGCTTTATCAGGTTGACACCTCATCTTCAGGTGCTGCTCCTGGCATGCCCTCCTGCCCTCTCCATTGAACCAGGATTGATCCCCTGGCTTGACGGGAATGGTTGAGTGGGGGATATGCCGGGCCATGAGGTTACAGATTGTGCTGGAGAACAATTCTGCTGCTGTTGATGGCCCACAGCGCCTCATGGATGCCCAATATTAACAAATGAAGTGATTCCCCGAGATATTAATGGAATTTAGATCCCACCGTGCCGACCAGATATCCCAACCCATATTGACCCTCAAAAGAGCATCCATCCAGATCCATCCCCCTACCCTATCCCTGTAACGCCATATCTCCCATGGTTCATGCACCTAGCCTGAACATCCCTGAACACTATGGGCAATTTAGCATGGCCAATTCACCTACAGATTGTGCTGGAGAACGATTCTGCTGCTGTTGATGGCCCACAGCGCCTCATGGATGCCCAGTATTAACAAATGAAGCGATTCCCCGAGATATTAATGGAATTTAGATCCCACCGGTGTAAGCGCTGAGAATTAAACCTACATCCCCAGAGCGGAGAAAGTGAGGACTGCAGATGCTGGAGATCAGAGCTTAAAAATGTGCTGCTGGAAAAGCGCTTTTCCAGCAACACATTTTTAAGCTCTACATCCCCAGAGCATCAACCTGCACCTCTGCAATATAAATTCATGAGGGGCATGGATAGGATAAATAGACAAAGTCTTTGCCCTGGGGTGGGGAGTCCAGAATTAGAGGGCATAGGTTTCGTGTGAGAGGGGAAAGATATAAAAGAGACCTAAGGGGCAGCTTTTTCACACAGAGGGTGGTGCGTGTATGGAATGAGCTGCCAGAGGAAGTGATGGAGGCTGGTACAATTGCAACATTTAAAAAGCATTTGGATGGGTATATGAATAGGAAGGGTTTGGAGGGATATGGGCCGGGTGCTGGCAGGTGGGACTAGATTGGATTGGGATATCTGGTTGGCATGGACAGGTTGGACCGAAGGGTCTGTTTCCATGCTGTACATCTCGATGACTGTATGTGTGTAATGACATTGCCACAACATCACCCAACTTCTCCATAACCTGGGCGAGTTTGCCCATTAATGCCTCAGTCTTTGAAATCAAATAAGTGTTCTATTCCTGTGCATTTTAACATTTTTACATAGAAACCTAAAACCAGGAACAGAAGTAGGCCATTCAGCCCTTCTAGCCTGCTCCACCATTCAACATGATCATGGTTGATCATCTAACTCAGTCCCCTGTTCCCACTTTCTCCCCACACTACTTAATACCCCTGAGAACTGTGTAGAATCAAAGAATCCTACAGTGTGGAAACAGGCCATTTGCCCAACCTGTCCATGCCGACCAGATATCCCAACCCATATTGACCCTCAAAAGAGCATCCATCCAGATCCATCCCCCTACCCTATCCCTATAACGCCATATCTCCCATGGTTCATGCACCTAGCCTGAACATCCCTGAACACTATGGGCAATTTAGCACTAGGTGCATGAACCATGGGAGATATGGCGTTACAGGGATAGGGTAGGGGGATGGATCTGGATGGGATGCTCTTTTGAGGGTCAATATGGACTCATTGGGCAAATGTGCAGGTTAGGTGAATTGGCCATGCTAAATTGCCCGTAGTGTCTAGGGATGTGTAGGTTAGGGTGGATTAGGTGGATTGGTCCAGGATAAATGTAGGGGAATGGGTCTGGGTGGGTTGATCTTTGGAGGGTTGGTGTGGACTTGTTGGGCCGAAGATTAGATTACTTACTTACCTGTAAGTAATCTAATCTAATCTATGGGCAATTTAGCATGGCAAATCCACCCTAACCTGCACATCCCTGGAGACTATGGGGCAATTTAGCCCGGCCAATTCACCCTAACCTGCATATCTTTGGACTTGCGTTTCTAACTCCTTGAAAACAGTCAATGTTTTGACCTCAGTTGCTTCTTGTGATAGTGAATTCCACAGATTCACACTCTCTGAGTGAAGACATTTCTCCTCATCCCTGTCCTATCTCATATCGTTTGACTGTAAACCCTGGTTCTAGACTCACTGGTCATCAGGAACACCATTCCTGTGTTAACCCTGTCTAGTCCTGTTAGAATTTTGTGGGTTTCTATGAGATTCCTTCTCATTCTTCAAACCCCAGTAAGTATAATCCTAACCGATACCGTCTCTCCTCACACATCAGTGCTGCCATCCCAGGAATCAGTGTGATAAACCTTTGTTACCCTCCCTCCGTAGCCAGAACATCCTTCCTCAGATACAGGGACCAAACCTGCCCACAATGCTCCAGGTGTGGTCTCACCAAGACCCTGTGCAATTGCAGCAAGACACCCCTGCTCCTCGAATCCTCTCACTGTGAAGACCCAACATCCCATTCCCCTTCTTCACCTCCTGCTCCCCCTGCAATGCTCCCTTTCAGTGACTGGTGTACAAGGACAGAGAGACCTCGGGGGGGGGTTCAAGTATATTGTTCTTAAAGTTTGCATCACATGTAAACAGGGTGGACAGGAATCTTGCCTTCATTGCTCAGAGTATTGGAGTTGCGACACCATGTTGAAGTTGTAGTGGACGTTGGTGAGGCATCTTCTGGAGAAGTTAGTCCAGTTCTGGTTTCCCTGTCATAAGAAGGATATTATTAAGTTGGAAAGGGTTCAGGAAAGATTTACCAGGATGTTGCTGGAAATGGAGGTTTTAACGTATAAGGAGAGGTTGGATGAACTGGGCCTATTTTCACTGGAGTGTAGAAGGTTGGGAAGTGACCATGTAGATGTTTATAAAATAATGAGGGGTATAGGTAAGGTGAATAACAAGTACCTTTTCCCTCGGGTAGGGGATTTCAAGACCGGGGTCATGTTTTTAAGGTGGGAGGAGGCAGATTTAAAAAAAGAAATGAAAGGCAACATTTTTACACAGTCAGTGGTTCGTGTGTGAAATGAACTTCCTGAGGAAGTGGTGGATGTGGGTACATTACAATGATTGAAAGTCATTTGGGTAAGTACATGAACATGAAATGTTTGGAGGGATATGGACTCAGAGCAGGCAGGTGGAACAACTTTTGGTTAGATTAGATTACTTACAGTGTTGAAACAGGCCCTTCAGCCCAACAAGTCCACACCAACCCTCCGAAGAGAAACCCACCCATTTACCCCTTCACCTAACACTATGGGACAATTTAGCATGGCTAATTCATCTAACCTGCAGATTTTTGGACTGTGGGAGGAACCCGGAGCACCCGGAGGAAACCCATGTAGACACGGGGAGAATGTGCAAACTCCACACAGTCAGTCGCTTGAGGCAGGAATTGAACCCGAGTCCCTGACGCCGTGAGGCAGCAGTGCTAACCACTGTGCCACTGTGCCGCCCACGGGTGCCGGAGATTAGGTGCTAGCATGGAATGGGTTGGAAAGATTGTTATTCTAAACATTTTATTTCTTTGTTTTTCTGATTTATTTCTATGATCTGTAACACTAGACATCTTTATTTCTTTGTTTTTTGATTTTTTTTTCAAAGAATTTGTTCTTAAGAATCATAATTCTTAAGAAACTAGGGACCTTTGTACCTAAGATGGTGTCCTTGTACATAAGATGGCAGGGTAAATGGGGGCTTTTCACTGTATTCATATGTGACAATAAAGCTAATTCAATTCAATTCAGTTTAGTTTGGGATTATGGTTGTCATGGACCGGATGGGCCTGCTTCTGTGCTGTATGACTCTTGGGTCCCATTACATCTTCCCCTTTCCCAGTTTGTTGAAATTCAGATAATAATCTGCCATGTTACACACTTTTAAGAAAACATACATTTCCTGATGTTTGAAGTCAGGATTTATCACTTTGTAGAAACGTGTTACCGAAACTAGCTCAGTATATTCTGTCAAGGCAAAAAAAAAATCTTGCATCAAAACCTATCAGAGAGTAAGACATCTATCTATTAGATCCAGCTCTATGATGTAAATCACCATCACCATGGCAGTGTGGATTAGACCTGGAGGCAGACGGATGGAATCGACTTCAGACAAGGAGACTCCCAAACTGACCTCAATTGTCCAGGCCACTCTCGGGTTAATGAGTCATTTTGGCTAATGTTCGTTCAACTGGGGGTCTTTATACTGAGGGGAAACATCCTGTTCCAGAAATCAACACAATTGTATTGAAAACTGGGCACCGCAAATAGGAGCAGAGTCAGGAAGTAAGACAGGAAAACGTCTCATTAATTGTACCACTCCATCTTAATGGAAATGCACCCGGTTTTCAGCTGAATTCTGTAGTTTTCATTGTTTCGCGAGTGAAAGCACAATGCTCGGAAAGTTAGATGACACAACAGAGCGAAGCAGTGTCTTTTCGTCGTTGCTGAGTGCCTCAACAGCCAGGACAGTGTGTCGCTTTGAGCTGCGACATAGTGCAAAGGTGAGAAGGCTCATTTCCTGCATGAGCCAAGCCAGCTATGGCAGCAGCAACACAGTGATACTGCCCCTGAGTAAGGGAGACAGCGTCGATACCAGGAGCACACTCTGCTTTCAAACTCACCCTATACTTTTATTTCATTTTCACCTTCTTTCTCTCTCTACTTATTTCTTTCTCCATTTCCCTTTTCCTTCTCTCCATCTTTCTCTCATCCTTTTCTTGAATGTCTTTCCTTCTCTTTTCATTGTCACAGGCAGGAAAGTACGTTAGCAATCGTATATTGGGACGGGCTGAGTGGTACAATTGCTAGATTTATCAATCCAAAGGCCCAGGTAATGTTCTGGGCACCCAGGTTCGAATCCCGCTACGACGGATAGTGGAATGTAGGGTAAATAAAGGTCAGGAGTCTAATGATGATCATGAATTCATTATTGATTGTCTGAAAACCCATCTGGTTCACTAATGCCCTTTCAGGAAGGAAACTGCCATCTTTACCCAGTCTGGTCCCACATATGACTCCAGATCCATAGCAACGCTGTTGACCCTTAACTGCCCTGTGGGCAATTAGGGATGGGCTTAGCCAGTGACACCTTCATTCCACAAATGAATAAAACAATAATCAGCAGCAAATGACAGTCTTAAAGGCTTGGTGCTCTCGTTACAGTTTGGCAATCATGCCTCAGTTTGTTGCTTAATTTAGAGAAGGAGGCCCGTGGTTCAAGTCTCACTGTACAGCTCCAACATCAACAGAAGCCAAAAGCTGAAGTGTCAGTGCGAGGGGGTGCTGCTCAGTTGACGCTGTTGTCTTTTGAATGAGAAATCAAATTCCTCTCGAGCGTTTGTTTGGAAATCCAACTGAATTGTTTCAAAGGCGAGTAGAAGAATTAACCAAAGACATCCAGAGTGGTATTTATCACTCAGACAAAGCTTTTGGACACAAACTTGGCTTGAAGCTAGAGGATGGTGGGTGTTTTTCAGACTGGAGGATTGTGACCAGTGGCGTGCTACAAGGATCGGTGCTGGGTCCACTGCTTTTGGTCATTTATATAAATAATTTGGATGTGAAAATGGCAGGTATAGTCAGTAGGTTTGCAGATGACACCAACATTGGGGGTTAGTGCACAGCAAAGAAGGTTACCTCAGATTACAACAGGATCTTGATCAGATGAGCTAATGGGCCGAGGCGTGGCAGACGAAGTTTAACCTAGATAAATGTGAGGTGCGGCATTTTGGAAAATGCAGCTCAGGACAAGACTTAAACACTTAATAGTAAGATCCTGGGGAGTGCTGCTGAACAAAGAGACCTTGGAGTGCAGGTTCAGAGTTCTTTGTAAATGGCAGGTAGACAGGGTGGTGAAGAAGGTATTTTGAACACTTGCCTTCATTGGTCAGCACATTGAGTATAGGATTTAGGAGGTCATGTTTCAATAGTACAGGACATTGGTGAGGCCACTTTTGGAATTCTATGTTCAATTCTGGTCACACCTCTACAGGAAGGATGTTGTGAAACCTGAAAGGGTTCAGAAAAGATTTACAAGGATATTGCCAGGATTGGAGGATTTGAGCTACAGGGAGAAATTGAATAGGCTGGGGCTTTTTTCCCTGGAGCGTCGGATGCTGAGGGGTAACCTCATAGAGATTTATGAAATCATGATAAGGGAATCTAAAATAGAGGGCAAAGATTAAGGGTGAGAGGGGAAAAATTTAAAAGGGAGCTGAGGGCAATGTTTTCTTGCAGATGGTAAAGAATGAGCTGCCAGAGGAAGTGGGAGAGTTTGGTACAATTACAACATTTAAAAGGCATCTGGGTAGATACATGAATAGGAGAAGTTTAGAGGAGTATGGGCCAATTGCTGACAAATGGGATGAGATTAATTCAGCATATCTGTTCGGCATGGATGATTTAGGTTAGACTTTTAGATTTCTTACAGTGTGGAAACAGGCCCTTCGGCCCAACAAGTCCACACCGACCCACCGAAGAGCAACCCACCCAGACCCATTCATTTACCCCTTCACCTAACACTACGGGCAATTTACCTAACCTGCACATTTTTGGACTGTGGGAGGAAACCGGAGCACCCGGAGGAAACCCACGCAGACACGGGGAGAATGTGCAAACTCCACACAGTCAGTCGCCTGAGGCGGGAATTGAACCCGGGTCTCTGGCGCTGTGAGGCAGAGTTGGATCAAAGGATCTGTTTCTGTGCTGTACATCTCTATGACTCAGTTTAGCAGTTCTTCCTCAACCATGTCCCTGAAAGACATTAGTGAACCAAATAGAGTTGCTCCTGACAATTAGCAAATACACAATTTATTCCAGTTTCTATTGAATTCAAATTCCATCATTTGCCATGACAGGATATTTTTTTCTGTCGTCCATTTCCAGGATGTTGGCGTCACTGGCTGGGCCAGCATTTATTGCCCATCCCTAATTGCCCAGAGGGCAGCTAAGAGTCTATCGCATTGCTGTGGGTCAGGAGTCACATGTAGACCAGACCAAGTAAGGATGGCAGTTTCCTTCCCTTAAGGACATGAGTGACCCAGATGGGTTTTTACAACAATTGACAGGTTTCATGAAATTCCCCGCCCAGTGAAGCAGCTGAGGCTACCTCGAGAAGGCCAGCCGTGATCTTATTGAATGGCAGAGCAGGCTCAAGGGGCCAGATGGCCTATTCATTATCATCACAGGAATCTTACCTCCAGATTTCTATTGAATTTAAACTCCATCTGCCAGGTCAGGATGCAAACCCAGGTTCCCAGAACATAGCTGGATCCCCCAATTACTCATCCATTGATAACACCATTAGGCCATTCTGAATTTGTCATGATTTTTCAGAGTCTTGACCAGTAACTCACCTGATGAGAAGGTGACAACCTTTCTCAAAAGAAGGCAGATTTCCTTCTCCAATGGACATTACTGAACCAGGCAGGTGTTTACGATACTAGCTGTCACAGTTGCCATCACTGAGCCCTGCTAAACCGCACCCTAACCCTGACCCTAATCCTAACCCTGATTCTGATCCTAAACCTAACCCTGACCCTAATCCTAACCCTGATTGTGATCCTAAGCCTAACCCTTACCCTAACCCTGATTCTGACCCTAACCCTAATACGAACCTTATCCTTAAACCTAACACTTACCCAAACCCTTATTCAAACCCTAAACCTAACCCTGAGCCTGGCCCTGATCCTAATCTTAACCTTAAAACTAACGCTACCCTAGCCCTGATTCTGACCCTGATTCTTGACCCTAGTGTTAACCTTAAAACTAACCCTGACCCTGACCCTAACATTAACCCTAACCCTAACCCTAACCCTAACCCTACCCTAGCCCTGATTCTGACCCTGATTCTTGACCCTAGCGTTAGCCTTAAACCTAACCCTGACCCTGACCCTAACCCTAACATTAACCCAAATCCTAACCCTAACCCTGATCCTGATCCTAATCCTAACTCTGATCCTGATCTTAAAACTAACCAAACCTCAGGTTAGGGTTTGTTTTAAGGTTAAGATTAAGATCAGGGCCAGAGTTCGGGTTAGGTTTAGAGTTAGTGTAAAGGTTAGGTTAAGGGTTAGGGTTAGGGTTAGGTTTAGAATCATGAGCAGGGTTAGGATCAGGGCCAGGATTAGGGTTAGGTTTAGGGTCAGAATCAGGGTTAGGGTTAGGTTAAGGGTCAGGGTTAGGGTTAGGTTTAAGGTTAACGTTAGGGTCAGAGTCAGCATCAGGATCATGGCCAGGGTTAGGGTTAGGTTTAGGGTCAGAATCAGGGTTAGGGTTAGGTTAAGGGTCAGGGTTAGGGTTAGGTTTAAGGTTAAGGTTCGGTTTAGGGTTAGATTTTGGATCAGGATCAGGGTTAGGGTTAGGTTTAAGTTTAAGGCAAACACCAGGCAGGTGTTTACAATACTAGCTGTCACAGTCGCCATCACTGAGCCCTGCTAAACCTAACCCTTACCCAAAACCTAACCCTAACCCTAACCCTTACCCTAACCCTAACCCTAACCCTTGCCCTGATCCTAATCCTGGTCCTAACCCTGATCCCAAGCCTAACCGTGATTCTAAACCTAACCCTAACCCTGACCGTGATTCTAAACCTAACCCTAACCCTGACCCTTAACCTAACCCTAACCCTGATTCTGACCCTAAACCTAACCTTAATCCTGACCGTGATCCTGACGCTGACTCTGACCATAGCGTTAACCTTAAACCTAACCCTAACCCTAACCCTAAACCTGGCCCTGATCCTGATCCGAAACCTAGCCCTAAACTGAACCTTAACCTTAAACCTAATCCTAACCCTTACCCTTAACCTAACTGGACTTTATTAATTGAGTTTTAATTCCTCCAGATCTCATGAACTCAAGCATTAGTCCATTTACTTGACGTGTGATGGCAATGTGGATGGGTGCAGTGAGGGCGATGATGATACCTCTTGATGGGGATGAAGGATATGATGTGTAGATGAATTGGTGATACAGGGCAATGGGTATCAAAACAAACTGGGCAAGACCCAAACACATCTGGAAATTAGTTTTTTGATAACTACCTAACTCACCGCAACCCCACCACTCCCTCAGGACATATGCTGCTCCGAGGAGCAGGAGGATCGACGTTTTGGGCATAAGCCCTTCTTCAGGCTCCTCGGATGCTGCCTGGCCTGCTGCGCTTTTCCAGCACCACACTTTTCAACTCTGGTCTCCAGCATCCGCAGTCCTCACTTCCTTCAAGCCTCATCTATGTCTTTGCTACCTCTAGGCTTCACTATTCCAGTCACCTCCTAGCCACTGTGAACTTGGGGTTGGCCAAATTTCTGCTGGTCCATGTCTTAAGTTGTATCCTTTTATTAATGAGGAAAGGATGAGACGGAGAACCTGAGAGGTCTGCTCCAAAGCCAATAAAGTGAAGAGCTTGTAAGGCCTTGGGTTTTTTTAAAGTCAGAACAATAGAAGCAGCCTGGATGGGTGGGCTCAAACTCCCACAGAAACAGGATTTTTACTTTTAGCTTTCCTGCAGCCATTGAAGCTGGGGTCTTGAAGGCAGGTTTGGAACTACAGTGCATTTCTCCCTGCTACAGTCTCTCTCCCCCTCTGAGTTTTCTCTGATGTTTCTTCCTCCTGCTGTTTGAAGGAGACAATCTATTTTACTGAATTTGCCTTCACCAAGGGCGTGTTTAGGGGATTTTACTATTTTGGAACAGTTACTATTTAGCAGTTAAGTAATCAATTCTTCTGTTCCATTTTCCAATAGAGTTAAGTCATTCCAATTCTTCCTTTTGTTGTATTTAAACTACAGTGTATGAATAAAGTTTTGTTTCAAGACGGTAGTTTGACCAATCAAATTGCATCTGGAAACATGCCTATAAGATAAGAAAAAAAATTAGGGTCCAGGCTCTCTTCTTAATGTATTTTGAAAGGATTCTGGTCCCCCTATTATAGGAAAGATACAGAGTCTTTGGAGAGGATGTAAAAAAGGTTTACCAGGATGCTGCCTGGACTGGAGGGCTTGCCTTACGAAGAGAGATTGACTAATCTCGGACGTTTCTCTCTGGAGAGGAGGAGGAAGAGAGGTGACCTGATTGAGGTACACAAGATAATGAGAGGCATGGATAGAGTCAACAGCCAGAGGCTTTTCCTCAGGGCAGAATTGACTGGCACGAGGAGTCACAGTTTGAAGATATTTGGAGGAAGGTATAGAGGAGATGTCAGAGGTAGGTTCTTTACGCAGAGAGTTGTGAATGCATGGAATGGGTTGCCAGTGATGGTGGTGGAAGCAGAGTCACTGGGGACATTTAAACAGCTGCTGGACATGCACATGGACAGCAGTGAATTGAAGGGTGCATAAGTTAGGTTATTTTATTTTAGATTAGGAACAATCCTTAGCACAATATTGTGGGCCGAAGAGCCTGTTCTGTGCTGTACTTTTCTATTTTCTATGTTCTATGATTTGGTCTCATCCATAGCAACTTGCTCATCTTCATTAATGAAAAAAACAGTTTGGTAATCTGCCCTAATAATTCCTTACGTGACTCAGTGTCAAACATAGCTTGATAATACTGATGCGCAATGGCTCTATGTTGGTATGGGTGCTATATAAATGCATATTGTCAGTGGACATATTCAGATCTGAGTGAGGCTGAGAGGAGGGTGTTCACAGGCAGCAAGGACCTTAACAGTGGAATCAACAGGCATCTTGGACTGAATGCTGTCTGCCTGTACCCTATCCAACAGATGAGCACTGTCAGATATATAACCATGAAGCCAGTGACAAACAAGAAAACAGAGTAGACGCGACCCA
>NC_057717.1:92342774-92344060 GCF_004010195.1 Chiloscyllium plagiosum | reverse complement strand
CACCTCTCACAGTAACACTCTCTGATATACCCCACAACCCTCACTGCAATACTATCTGATATGTAACACACCCCTCACTGTACCACTCTCTGATATACCCCACATTCCTCACTGTACCACTCTCTGATGTACCCTTCACCTCTCACTGTAACACTCTCTGATATGCTCCACACCTCTCTCTGTAACACACTCTGATATATCCCACACCCCTCACTGTAATACTCTCTGATATACCACAAAAGCCTCTCTGTAACACTATCAGATATACCCCACACCCCTCACTATTACACCCACGGATATACCCTACACCTATCACTGTAACACTCTCTGATATAACCCACACCCCTCACTGTAACACTCTCTGATATAACCCACATCCCTCACTGTATCTCTCTCTGATATACCCCATACCCCTCACTGTAACACTTTCTGATATATCTTGATTATCCCTGAAAGTTGCCACCCAGATTGACAGGGTTGTTAAGAAGGCATACAGTATTTTGGCCTTTATTAATAGAAGGATTGAGTTCCAGAATCAGGAGGTTATGCTGCAGCTGTATAAAGCTCTGGTACGGCCGCACTTGGAGTATTGTGTACAATTCTGGTCACCGCATTATAAGAACGACGTGGAAACTTTGGAAAGGATGCAGAGGAGATTTACTGGGATGTTGCCTGGTATGGAAGGAATGTCTTATGAGGAAAGGCTGAGGGCCTTGACGCTGTTCTCGTTAGAGAGAAGAAGGTTGAGAGGTGACTTAATAGAGACATACAAGATAATCAGAGGGTTAGATAGGGTGGACAGGGAGAGACGTTTTCCAAGTATGGGAATGGCAAACACGAGGGGACACAACTTTAAAGTGAGGGGAGATAGGTATAGGACAGATGTCAGAGGTAGTTTCTTTACTCAGAGAGTAGTAAGGGTATGGAATGCTTTGTCTGCAACGGTAGTAGATTCGCCAACTTTAAGAGCTTTTAAGTCGTCACTGGACAGGCATATGGATGTACATGGAATAGTGTAGGTGGGATGGGCTTCAGATTAGGCGGTGCAACATCGAGGGCCAAAGGGCCTGTACTGCGCTGTAATGTTCAATGTTGTACATGATTGTATATGGATTTTAGTAAGGCATTTGATAAGGTTCCCCATAGTAGGCTTATGTGGAAAGTAAGGAGGCATGGGATAGAGGGAAATTTGGCCAGTTGGATAGAAAACTGGCTAACCGGTCGAAGTCAGAGAGTGGTGGTAGATGGCAAATATTCAGCCTGGAGCCCAGTTACAAGTGGAGTTC
>NC_057717.1:92317483-92341971 GCF_004010195.1 Chiloscyllium plagiosum | reverse complement strand
GATATACCCCACACTCCTCACTGTAACACTCTCTGATCTACCCCTCACCCCTCACTGTAACACTCTCTGATATACCATACACCTCTCACTGTAACACTCTCTGATATACTCCACTCCTCACTGTAACACGCTCTGATATACTCCACTCCTCACTGTAACACTCTCTGATATACCATACACCCCTCACTGTAACACTCTCTGATATACTCCACTCCTCACTGTAACACTCTCTGATATACTCCACTCCTCACTGTAACACTCTCTGATATACCCCACACCCCTCACTGTAACACTCTCTGATATACCCCACACCCCTCACTGTAACACTCCTTCACACCATGTAGACCACATGACATGTTGAAGTAGATGTGTTGAACTATTCGCCCTCCAATATTCTGCGGAATATGTTGAATTACAAATGTAGCACGCTATGTGAAGTTGGGAGCTGCAATCTGCGCAGATGTTAGGGCGAACTGGCTTTGTGGCCTGTGAGGAATGATATGTGAAGGTGGCATGGAAATACTTGTCTGCAATATTCGGGCCTCCTTCCCCACCCTCTCCGCGACCAACAGGAATGTCTCTCTCTCCTCTTTGCAGTGGTTTACCCAAACCCCAACGCCTCCTCTTTTTCATTCAGCTTCGCAGCTTGCACTGTTCAGTTCAATGCCAAAATCTCTTGCTGAATGCCACTCAATGTTCCACAGCTCCTTTCTGTTATATTGCTGTTAGTTTGCAAGCCCTTGTGTTACCTCCTGGAACATGTTGAGGAGGCTATCCTTCGATGTCAGTAACTGTCCCATAATGCTGCATTAAATAGGAAAGGCAGGAGAAATTTGCCACCTCAGAACTTGTTTTAACATAACTTCACTTTGGGACCAGGAGATCTGACTTGGTTTTAATGTTCACACATCATTAGGTGGGCAAGTTTTTTTCTTTTTACTTGACACCTTTGGCTAAGCCAGCATTTATTGCCCATCCCTAATTGCCTAGGGGTCAGTTAAGAGTCAGCCACATTGCTGTGGATCTGGAGTCATATTTGAGCCAGACCAGGTAAGGATGGCAGTTTCCTTCCCTAAAGTACACAAGTGAACCAGATGGTTTTTTTCATGGTCATCATTCAATCCTCAATTCCAGATTCTCTATTTGAATTCAAATTCCACCATCTTTAGAAACTAGGCGACAGGTTTGGGTAGAGGATCTGGATCAGTGCAGGCCTAGAGGGTTGAAGGGCCTGTTCCTGTGCTGTAATTTTCCTTCACCCTCCTTGTAGCTGCAATGACAGGATATGAACCTGGGTTCCCAGATCTGCTGAGCTTCTGGCTTAATAGTCAAATGATAACACCACTAGACCATCAATTCCCTCCCATTTGACATGTGGGAAACCTACTAACCTTTCAGTCTAAACTCGGATTGCTGTACGTTGGCCTTCCAGAATTGAAATCCAACAAGAGCAAGCATCTTGTTTTGAACATAATGTGCTAAGTCTTGTCATCCTGTCTTAGCAAGTGGTAAGTACATTTAAGGTGAGATCACAACTCTCAAAGCGTTTCTGCAGCCAATTTGTGGAGGAAAAGCTTTGTCGGAAATGCACCAGTCAGTTTGTTTCCAACACACTGAAGTGCAAACTGATCTCATCACCTATTTTTATGATGTCGGTTGACCAAGATGTGCAGGCCAGGAAACCAGAGGATGATTCTCCAAAATAGCATGATCATTTTTGAAAAACTCCATCACCAGGAGGACAAACCAGGCTTTAACATTCAAGTGGATGGTGCCTTGGGATTTGAACATACAACCATAGATGTGAGAATATTACTGAGTTGCTTCTTTGTTGGCATCCATTGCCAGTGAGACCCAAACTTGGACTGGACAGAAATTATAACTGAATTAGCAGATGTACACCATTAGTTGTGACTCAGATGGGAACACAATTGCCTTCAAATCACCCAGTGCTCAGTTTAGATTTAAAAATCACACAACACCAGGTTAGAGTTCAACAGCTTTATTTGGAAATACTAGTTTTCAGAGCACTGCTCCTTCATCAGGTGGTTGTAGAGCAGCGTTTCAAAATCTAGTCCTTCCAAATAAACGTGTTGGACTATAACCTGGTGCTGTGTGATTTTTAACTTTGTCCACCCCAGTGCAACACTGGAATCTCCACATCACAGCTTAAATTATGTTGTAAATGGTAGAACCCTTAGGAACATTAACATACAGATGGATCTTTGGCATGCAGGTCTACAGTTCCCTAAAAGTGGCAACACAATTGGCCAAGGTGATGGAGAAGGCATATGGCATGCTTGCCTTCATCAGCCAGGGCATGGAGTACAAGAGTTGGCAAACCACGTTGCAGCGATATAAAACACTTGGTCGGCTGCATCTGGCGTATTGTGTGCAGTTTTGGTGGTCACACTATCAGAAGGACGTGGAAGCTTTGAAGAGAGTGCAGAAAAGGTTCACCAGGATGTTACCTGAGAAGTGTGAGATAGGGTGGATAGTCAGAGGTTTTTTCCCAGGGCTGAAGTTTCAATTACAAGGGGGCACAGGTTCAAGATGAAAGGGGGAAAGTTGAAGGGAGTTGTATGAGGGAGGTTTTTCACGCAGAGAGTGGTATGAGCCTGGAATGCAATGCCAGGGGAGGTGGTGGGAGCAGGCATGTTGGGAACATTTAAGAGGCATCTGGATGGTTACATGAATCAGGAGGGAATAGAGGGATATGGACCGAATGAAGCAGAAGGTTTGTTTTTAGTTTAGTCAGGGCATGATAATCAGCACAGGCTTGGAGGGCCGAAGGGCCTGTTCCTGTGTTGTAATTCTCCTTGTGCTTTGTTAAATCCTACTCCCTGGATTGCAAATTCCTGATTTTCCAGTGCAGTGCTGAGTGGACACTGTCTTGTCAAAGGTATTGATCTTTTTCCAGCCCACCGTTGCTGCCTTATCTCCGAAGTTGCAATGCTTTAACTGCTATTAACGCTTCAAGGCAACACGATATTAATAAATTAGTGTGCCGTAATGTTTTTCATTGGGATTAATGGATGCAGGTACAATTACAACATTCCAAAGTTGTTTGGATAAGTATACGATTAAAAAATATTTCAAGGGGTATAGGTCAAGTGCAAGCAGGTGGGACTAGTTTATTTTGGGATTATGGTCAGCGTGGACTGGTCGGACCAAAGGATTTGTTTCCATGCTGTATGACTCTGACTTCAACAGGGACTTATTTCAACATGGAGGTATTGAAATTTTTCAGACGTCGTAGATCTTTCAGATGTAGGAGGTGTGAAAAAAGGCTATGATGCAAATCTGTTTCTTTTCGCACACCTGTGAGCAAACTAGGAAGAAATCAATTATATAGATTTCGCCAAGTATTGACAAAGTGCTGAAACATTAACTCCGTCTTTCGCGTGACAGAACTGCCGAGTCACAGAACTGTGGATGCTGGAGATCTGAAACAAAAATGGAAGTTGCTGGAGAAACTCAGCAAGTCTGGCCACATCTGTGGAGAGAGAAAGCAGAGTTAACGTTTTGAGTCCAGTGTTTTCTCTCTCCACACACGCTGCCAGGTCTGTTGAGTTTCTCCAATGATTCTCCAAACCCTCCATTCTGGGCAACATCCTAGTAAATCTTTCTTGAGCCCTTACCGGTTTAATAATATCCTTCCTATAACCAGAACTGGGCACAGTACTCCAGAAGGGGACTCACCAACATTCTGTCCAATCTCAATATGACCCCCAACTTCTGCAATCAAAGGTCCGAGCATGTCAAACACCTTCTTAACCACTATACAGGTTATACACAGAGCAGGGATTTCTCTATGACACTGTGGAGCAAATCTGTTGGCATACTTGGAGTCATGTGGCATGATGTCACTTCCTGTTATATCATAAATTATCCTGAGGGAGATGGCTAGAGTAGGTGCAGAGAAGGTGTCCCCCTTGTCGGAGAGTCTGGGACCAGCAGTATCTCAGAGTAAGGGATTGAACGTTTCAGAGATGAGGAGGAATGTCTTCTCTCAGAGGACAGTAAACCTGTGGAATTCTTTCCCATGGAATGTTGTCATTCAAAGCTGAGATGGACAGATTTTCAATCAGGAACGGAATCAAGGATTGAGGTGAAAAGTTAGGAAAGTGGAGTTGAGGATTATCAAATCAGCCAGGATCTCATTGAATGGTGGAGCAGACTCGATGGGCTGAATGGTCAACTATTGCTCCTGTGTC
The DNA here is from genome assembly GCF_004010195.1 of Chiloscyllium plagiosum. NCBI lineage: Eukaryota > Metazoa > Chordata > Chondrichthyes > Orectolobiformes > Hemiscylliidae > Chiloscyllium > Chiloscyllium plagiosum. The sequence goes on along the minus strand of NC_057717.1, from coordinate 92,337,754 downwards.
TAGTGGTCTTTCGAGAGCCATTATCTTTGATGACAATGTAGGATGAACAAGCCAATAACATAATCACTGCCCGCATGTATGGATACCTTGTGCCACAGTGCAGTCCTTTCTTATGCAGAGAGGGAACACCAGCCACTGCTCTGTGGTCAGACCCATCTTTTCCATCTGTTTACTTGCCCCGTTTCCTGGTCCTTACCGTCGGTTTGTTTGACTTGCCCTCCTGCTCAATTCCGCGCACGTGGATTATCTCTGGAAGCAATGGAAATTCTGTGGGATCTGCATGGGACACTCCCAGTCATGAGTGCGCCTCACCCCTTCTGCAGTGACCTCAGAGAATTGTCCTGCTCCAGGAACTTGGAACAGAAAAGGAAAGTTAAAAGGCCCCGAGAGGCAAAGTTAAACAATGAGTCACACCGTGATTTTCAAAGGGACTGCAATGTGTTCTTGGAATCTTAATCAGGAATAAAACATTAACTAAATGTTGGCATAATTTGGCTGATGGGTCGGACAGGAATCAGAGAAAGTGGAATGGCCAAAAATAACACCAAAGGAGACTGCTGGTGCCATTCACATGCCTGGAGAGGGTGAACAGTGTGTTTGAATCCTTCTATGCTTCCCACTGTCCTATCTCTGTAACCCTCACTCAGCCCAATGAGATCTCTGTTCATACAATTGCCTTTTTTGTCTCATTCATAGGATGTGGCTGTCGCGGGTTGGAGCAGCATTTATTGCGGAGAAAGTGAGGACTGCAGATGCTGGAGATCAGAGCTGAAAATGTGTTGCTGGAAAAGCGCAGCAGGTCAGGCAGCATCCAAGGAACAGGAGAATCGACGTTTCGGGCATGAGCCCTTCTTCAGGAAGATTCCTGAAGGAGGGCTTATGCCCGAAACGTCGATTCTCCTGTTCCTTGGATGCTGCCTGACCTGCTGCGCTTTTCCAGCAACACATTTTCAGTAGCATTTATTGCCCATTGCTCATTGCCCAGTGGGCAGTTAAGAGTCAATCATATTGTTGTGGGGTCTGGAGTCACCTATAGGCCAGACCAGGTAAAGATGGCAGTTCCCTTCCCACGAGGGCATTAATGAACCAGATGGGTGTTTTTCAGAAAATTGGCAATGGATTCATGGTCAACATTAGACTCTTATTTTGACGTTATTATTGAATACAAATTCTACCATCTGCCATGGCGGGATTTGAACCCAGATCTCTAGAGCATTACCTGGGTATCTGGATTGAAAGTCGAGCAATAATATGACTAGGCTATTGCCCACCCCTGGTCTTCTGTATCTTTGCCTCATTATTGACTGGGTATGCTGATGACTTTGTAGGTCTGAAGCTCCTAAACCTCTCCACACTCAAAATGCTACTTAAAAGCCCAATGCCTTCAACCAAGCATTCTAAGTCTCTTTACCAGGGATGTGGCCATCTCTCATGGCCCACCTCCCACCGTCCCTGGGAAGATAGTAGCAAGCTACCAACTTGAATCAGACTTGCTGGGCTCATTTCAGTGATCGGCTGAGAGTGGATCACACTGCTGTGTGACTGGAGTCACATGGAGACCAGATATCCAACAGGAGAATTGGTGAACCAGTTACGATTTCACAGCAATCTCATGACTCTGTTGATAATGTGGATGTAGGTTTGCTCGCTGAGCTGGAAGGTTCATTTTCAGACGTTTCATCACCACACGAGGTAACATCTTCAGTGAGCCTCCGGATGAAGCACTGGTGGTGTAGCTGGGTTTCTATTCATCTGTTTGGGTTTCCTTGGTTTCCTATTTATTGAAAAAGGCTTGTATGTGATTCCAGATTAATTAATTCATTTAAGTTACTATTCCTCCTCAAATGAGAGGTGAGATTCGAACTCTTGTTCCTACTAGCTTCTGATCATTGTCCTTGAACTCTGAAGAAGGGTCACTAGACCAGAAACGTTAACTCTGGTTAACATTTCTTTCCACAGATGCTGTCAGACCTGCTGAGTTTTTCCAGTAATTTCAGTTTTGTGTTACTGAATTACTGCATCCATTACTGCACCCAGCCAGGGTGATCTTGGTCTGGAATTTGCTGGAAGTAAATGTTGGATACAGCCGCAGAAGAGTGTGTTGCTAGGACGACATAATGGAATCCCTACAGTGTGGAAGCGGGCCATTTTGTTCATCAAGTCCACACAGATCTTCTAAAGACCATCCTACCCAAACCCACCAGCCCCGCCCTATCCCTATAACCCTGCATTCCCCATGGCTAACCCTCTCAGCCCGCACACCATGCATCAACTCAGCATGGACAATCCACCTAACGTGCACACCTTTAGGCTGTGGGAGGAAACTGGAGTACCTGAAGGAAACTCACGCAGACACGGGGAGAATGTGCAAACTCCACACCGACAATCGCTCGAGGCTGGATTTGAAAGCAGGTTCCTGACGCTGAGAGGCAGTAGTGCTAACCACTGAGCCACCATGAAATGCAGAAAGGCAGAAGGAGTGACATGGATAGGTCACTTTTGACAGCTATCTGTACTCTAACTGGTGATTCCCCAGTTGGGAATTGGAGTTAGGGTCACATCAACTATATATATGTGAATCCCCATCTCCATTCCTTCGACATCAAACTCTAAAGTCTAACCTGAACCCAGGTGGATGGAGAATAAGGTAAACATAAGATACATCGTGATATCCTTTCAACAGCTTCCTGTCCCAACCATCAGTAACCTTCTCCCTTCAACTCAAGTCAAGACAAGCCTAATTCCTACAACTTCTGAACTGCGCTTATCCTGTTTGTCACTCGCTGCAGAAGATAGCCACTTCCATCCAGGGTTATCAATGTGAGCCGTGACTTCAGAACAGCCCTGTCATTATTGTGCAAACCTCACACTGGTGATAACAATTTCCATAAACTCTTCCCATGTCTGATCGCAACAAGCACAGAGAAAGCTGGAAAAAAACTCAGCATCTGTGGAGAGAGAAATTTCAGAGAATTCCTTAGCTCAGGGGATGGTGAACCTGTGGAATTCTTTAGCACAGAGGCTGGGTCATTAGGTATATTTAAGAGCCGTGAGGTTATGCTGCAGCTCTATGGAGCCCTGGTTGGACCACACTTGGAATATTGTGTTCAGTTCTGGAAAGATGTGGAAGTTTTAGAGAGGGTGTGAAGGAGATTTACCAGGATGCTGACTGGACTTGAGGGCATGTCTTAGGAAGAAAGGTTGAGGGAGCTAAGGCTTTTCTCATTGGAGTGAAGAAGGATGAGAGGTGACTTGATAGAGGTGTACAAGATGATCAGAGGAACAGATAGAGTGAATAATCAGAGACTTTTTCCCCAGGACGGAAATGGCTATCACAAGGGGACATAATTTTAAGGTGATTGGAGGAAGGTCTAGGGTAGATGTCAGAGGTAGGTTCTTTACACAGAGAGTGGTGGGTGCGTGGAATGCCCTGCCAGCGGTGGTAGTAGAATCAGAGACATTAGGGACATTTAAGCGACTCTTGGATAGGCACATGGATGATAGTAAAATGATGGGTATGTAGTGGATGTTGGTTTGTTCGCTGAGCTGGAAGGTTCATTTCCAGACGTTTCGTCACCCTATGAAGGACCTGTACTGCGCTGTACTGTTCAATGTTCTATATTCAAGGCTGGGAGAGAAGGGAATCAGGAGTTATAGGGAAAAGGCAGGAAAGTTGAAGTTTCTCATATTAGCCACGAGCTCATTGAATGATGGAGCAGATTTGATGGGCTGAATGGCCTACTTCTGTTCCTATGTCTGATGTTTACAGAGTTAACACTTCCTCCATGGCATCTTCCAAACACCATTTTTGACCTTCTTATATCTCGCAACAATTCCCCAATTTAGGGGCGTTTCAAAGATGAATTAATTCATTGAAGTTCCATTTCCTTCTCAGATTCCACAGTGAGGTTTGGTGCCATGTCCCTGGGAGTGTTATCACTTGGCTCCTGGTTTGTTAACCCCGTCACAACCCTGTGTGACTATTCCCTATCATCACGTCGGGAGGTATTCAGATGGGGGAGACTCAGGCTTAATGGCAACATAGGTCTGATGGATAGTTTCGCTCCAATGAAACTGTTTTGTGGGATTTGTCTTTCCAAGGAATACAGGTGTCCATCCAACCATACTGTAAAATACGTCCCATTAGCACTTAAGTGCCATTTATTGCTCTTCAGTTTGTCCACTGGAATTCAAGCAGATCATTTTACTTTTGTATAGTTGCATGGTCCAATTGCCTCTGCTGTCTTTATACTGGTATAGTTAAGAAGTCAAGTTATTGTGCCCATGCTTCATTTTGATGAACAATGTGGCAGATTAGGATGTGACATAGAAACGTAGAAAATAGGAGCAGGAGTAGGCCATTCAGCCCTTCGAGCCTGCACCGCCATTCAATATGATCATGGCTGACCATCCAACTCAGTCCCCTGTTCCTGATTTCCCCTCATATCCTTTGATCCCTTTAGCCCTCAGAAATATAACTCCTTCAACTCATTCCCTACACAAACACATTAACTCCCTCAACAGACACTGCCGGTATATTGCAGGTATTTTCTGTTTTTGTTTTGGATATTCAGTCCTTGCTTTCAATATCATGGAAACACAGTAGCTACAAGAGCAGGTCCGAGGCTGGGAATCCTGCAGCGAGCAACCCACCTCCTGACTCCCCAAAGCCAGTCCACCATCCACAAGTTACAAGTCAGGAGTCTGATGGAATACTCTTCACTTGTCTGGATGGGTGCATCTCAAGTAACACTCAAGAAGCTCAACACCATCCAGGATAAAACGTGATTAGCTCCCTCCACCACCGACGCTCAGTAGCAGCAGTGTGTACCATCTACAAGGTACACTGCAGAAATTCACCATGGCTCCTTAGACAGCATCCTCCAAACCCATGGCCACTTCCATCTAAAAGGACAAGGGCAGCAGTTATGTGGGAACACTGATATAGCCAATAAGTCAAGTTATTGTGTCTATGCTTCAGTTCACCTTCTCTCACTCACCATCCTGAGTACAGAATTAGAATTAGGGTTGGAGTTCATTGTCACATGGATTAGATTAGATTAGATTACTTACAGTGTGGAAACAGGCCCTTCGGCCCAACAAGTCCACACCGACCCGCCGAAGCGCAACCCACCCATACATTTACCCCTTCACCTAACACTACGGGCAATTTAGCATGGTCAATTCACCTAACCTGCACATTTTTGGATTGTGGGAGGTAACCGGAGCACCCGGAGGAAACCCACGCAGACACGGGGAGAACGTGCAAACTCCACACAGACAGTTGCCTGAGGCGGGAAGTCAAGTATGTGAATATGGTAGTACAGTGCAAAGTGTACAATCGCTATTCTATGGTGCCATCTTAAAATACAAAATATGAAACCAGAAATTTAAAAGGACAAGTGATGAAATAAAAGAAACAGACCCCAACGTGTGGCATGGTGGCTCAGTGGGTAGCACTGCTGCCTCACAGCACCAAGGACCAGGTTCAATATAAACCTGAGGGAACTGTCTGTGTGGAGTTTGCACATTCTCCTCATGTCTGCTTGTGTTTCCTCTGGCTACTCCGGTTACCTCCCACAACCCAAACATGTACACGTTATGTGGATTAGCCATGGAAATTAGGGATGGGTCATGGTGGGATGCTGTTCAGAGGGTCAGTGTGGTCTCGATGGGCCAAATGGCCTCATTGCACACAGTTGTGATTCAACTAGATCCTTACACAGCCAAACCCATGACCACTTCCATCCGGAAGGACAAGGGCAGCAGATACATGGGACACCTTCTGTTCCAAGCCAGTCACCATCCTGACTTGGATATACGTCGGTGGGACAATATCCTGGAATTCACTCCCTAAGGGCATTGTGGGTCAGACTGCGGCAGTTCGAGAAGGCAGCTCACCACCACCTTCTCAAGGGGGAAATGAGAGATGTGCAATAAATGCTGGCCTAGTCAGCATCATCCACATCCCATGAACAAATTAAAAACTGACCCCAAGTTTTTTCTGCAATTTACTTGTACTTCCTTGGCCCTGTTGAGTCGCATTGTCAGTTTGCTATGGAGAGTCATCCCTGGTCCTTGTGCAGCCATTCTCCTGTCTTGTCGACTTGGCTAGTCCTCAGGGAACAGCAGGAAACAGCTCGTTCTCCGCATCCAGTATTACTGTCACTAATGCATGAAAATATCTGAAGTATTTGGAGAGATATTTGAACACCGCAATGACATTTCCCTGGTTGTTATTCCCATGAATGCCCCTGAAGCAAATTTTTAATTCCTGGAGACTCTAATCTATTCCTGGTGGGTTGGCAATACTGCATTGCTCTGCCTCTGTAAGCTCAGCTCTCTGCTGGGAGCGAGGGATAAATTCTAATTGCCCATCTTGCTTTAAGCTTGGAAAATAAATTAAAGTAAACACATTGCACAACCATGTAAAGGCAAAATACTGTGGGATGCTGGAAATCTGAAACAAAACGCAGAGCACAGTAGAAAAACTCAGGAAGGATGGCAGCATCCACGGAGAGAGGAACGGAGTTAACGTTTCAGGATTGGTATAACTCTTTGGGACTGAAAGGGATTTGCAAAGTGGATTTTTCTTCATGCTGTTGACAGAGGGAGAGAAGGAACGAGTTGAACAGATGGCGAGGGTGCCCAGAGCAAAGGACAAAGAGACTACTAATGATGGCAAAGGAGCGATAGAGATGTTAAATGAGTGTTAATGATAGATGTGCAGAAGTAAAAAAATGGGGTCTGTTCTGCTGGCACCAAAACACCAACACCCATAAACAAGAAACTAAAAGAACCGTGGATGCTGAAAATCAGCAACAAAGGCATAAATTGCTCGAAAAACTCAATAGGTCTGGTAGGCTCTGTGGAGAGAGAAAGCAGAGTTAATGTTTCAGGTCCAGCAAACATTCTCCACAAACAGTTGGGGAATGGTGGGAGTTGAGCAGAGGTTACAAACAAAATGGTGGGCAATTGTCATGCTCTGTAGTTGGCTCCTAGGGGTTGTAAAGTGGAACATTGTGACAGGGCAGCAGTGTTAGCATGAGAGCAAAGAGATTTGTTGAAATGGCAAGCAACCATTCCAATGGGTTCAATTCTACAGAGAAGGGCTAAGGTGTTCCACAGTGTGGTCATCCAGTCTAAATGTGGTCTTGCCAATGTAAAAGAGATTGCAGAGTGCACAGCAAACGCAGTTGACCAGCTTGTAGGAAGTCCAAGTGTATCACTACTTCACTTGGAAGATGTGGTTGGTACCCTGGACAGTGAGTAGGTGAATGGGCAAGAGTTTCACCATCTGCAATTGCATTACCAAGTGCCCTGAGTGGATGGGGCGAGGTTGGCAGAGTACAGAAGAAAAGATTTACAAGGATGTTGCCAAGGTTGGAGGGTTTGAGCTACAGGGTGAGGCTGAATAGGCTGGGGCTGTTTTCTTGGGAGCGTCAGAGGCTGAACAGTGGTTTATGAAATTATGAGGGTCATGGATAGAGTGAATAGTCCAGGTCTTTCCCCAGGGGAGGGGAGGCCAAAACTAGAGGGCATAGGTTTCAGGTGAGAGCTGAAAGATTTAAAAGGGACCTGAGGGACAATGTTTTCCCCCAGAGGGTGGTGTGTGTATGGAATGAGCTGCCGGAGGAAGTGGTGGAGGCTGGTACAATTACAGCATTGAAAGGCATCTGGATGGGGACGTGAGTAGGAAGGGTTTAGAGGGATGGGGGCCAAATGATGGCAAATGGGAGGAGATTAGTTTAGGATACATGGTCGGCATGGGCGAGTTGGGCCAAAGCATTTGTTTCCGTGTTGTATGTCCCTATGACTCTAAGTGTTCGCAATGATAGGAGAATGAGCTTGGGTACCACCGAGGGCATGGTCCCTGTGGAAGGCTGACATTGGACGGGAAGGGGATATGTGTCTGGTGGCGACATTTTGCGGGAGATGACGGGGGAAGAGTACAACATTGTGCAACTGTCTTTCATTCATCATCAGAAGCAGGGCTCAGAGGGGGACAGAAGGAGAAACCGATGGCCTTGGAGGGGTTCTAAAGGGTTGTGGTGTGACAGGCTCGCAGACAGAGGCACACACAGCACAGCACAATCTATGACTCAGACTGCCACTTACATTGTGGATTTGCAAATGATTAAACACCCCCCCCCCCCCACCACCCTCCTGGGGGATTTGTCCTGCACTGCACGCTGACACAGTCATCAGCTTTCAGTTACTGTATGACTTGAGTTTTCTGGTAGAGTCTGGGTTGGGATTTCTCCTGTCGTTTGCTGGGGCCTCAGTGACTGTCTCCAGCGAGCAGACAGCGCTGCCTAGTGGTAAGTCACCGACTGGCTCCTGTGCATTGCATCAGCCCCATTCTCACTGCAATGGCTTGTGCAGCATTTTCTGTGTTTATCAGAATAATAGTGGGCCCTGATTGAAACCAGTTGGAAAATGTCGCGACTGCCCCAGCTTTGATGCTAGGATTTGAACTCAAATTCTACCTCATCAGCGTGTGGCAGGAGTCGGTCACAGTTGGAGGAGACTGGGAGTTGGGGTCAGTGGTTCCTGGCTGTAGAGTGATCTCGGTGGGCAGGCAGTAGGATTGAAGACCACTCCTTGCTTGCTTTGAGACTCAGCAGTCTGGAAGGGTTGCCTCAGTGTTCTGTGATCAGATTGAAGCCTCATCAAATGTTGGTCACCCATTACATCAGAATCACTGCCCAATGATCATCTGGACTGAAATAAATGCACATATTGTAGGCGGAAGGACGTGGACTCGGGAAAAATTGGCTAAGTTTCTATTTCAAGCGATCAGTGTCAGAAATCAGCCTGAGTAAACAGACATCCAACTGAACTGGTTTATTCCAATGTTTGAAATCCAGACAGCCCTCCTCCCACTCAACTCACACCATCCCAATGTATGCATAACTCCTCCTGCCCTTCCTATCACCATTTTGTAACACTCTCTGATTCCAGTATACACTTCCTGTTACACCAATTATGTCCACTGCCTTTCTGCAGTTACACGTTCACACCTCTCTCTCTCTCTCTCTCTCTGTAAAGAACACTCTCCTGAATTCTGCTAGTGACTATCTTACATTTCAGACACCTGGTTTAGGGCACCTAACAATCAGAGAATTGCGGGAGGCCATTCAGCCCATCATGTCTGCACCAGCTCTTCCAAAGGAACAATGTTATTCTCCTGCCTTTACCCTGTAACCCTGTACACTATCCCCCTGCAAAAACAGTCAGGTTCCAACCTGAAGACTTCCATCCAAGCTGCAACCAGGCAATCTAGATCTTCACTGCACATCATTTCCAATTCTTTCTCAATCATGTTAAATCTGTGTCTTCTCGTTCCCCATCCTTTTACGCGCCAGAAAAAATTCTTCTTATCAACTGCGTCCAATTCCCTCACGCTGTGGAAGATCTCCACCAGATCTCTCCATAACCCACGAGGAAGGCAGTCCAACCTTTTCCGATCTATCTTCATCACTGAAGTTCCTACCCTTAGAACCATTCTTGTGATCTCTCTCCGAGTCCTCCCCAATGCATTCACATCCTTTCTAAAGTACAATTGCCATGAAATTCTTTTCATTATGGGTCTAACCTACAGCACACAGACTGCAGTGGCTCAAGAAGGCAGCTCACCACCACCTTCTCAAGGGGCAACTAGGGACAGGGAATAAATAAATGCTAGGCCCAGCAACACCCGCACACTGTGAATGAATAAACCAAAATAATGACAAGATTTGGTTATCTACCCAGCCCTATGAGGAGCTATAGTTAGTTTCATAATGCTCAGGTGAAACACTTAAAGTATTCAGGAAGGCACTATATAAATGCAGGTTGTTGCTGTGAAATGTGACACCGCTGACAATGCGGCAGTCCCTCAGTGCTGCACTGTGAGTGTCAGCTAAGGGAATGTGTGTGCTCGAAGCCTGAGGACTCAGACCCGTGAATTCCTCACTCATTGGACATTGAAGCAGAACATGTGGGAACTGCTCGACAGCTCAGTCTTATCGTAGGTTTGGTTGGAAAGATTTGACCTCCAGCGCATCCATGACCTTCATCTGTACGCCCCTAATTGATATTGCTGGGAAATTTCCACTCTGTTATCTTAAACAGCCACCCGCACCAAACTCCATTCTCCAGAGAAAAGAGCCCAAATCTGTTCCGTTCATCCTGACAGCTTACCAACTTCGGAATTCTGCTCACATCCTGTTAAATCCTCACCCCTAACCCTAACCCTTGAAACCATCCTGACCGCTTGCTAGTTTCTGCATTCTGGTCACAACTTGTTAAATCCCTAACCTCAACCCTAACCCATCCTGACAGCTCACTGGCTTCTGAATTCTGCTCACATCCTGTTAAATCCCTAACCCTAAGCCTGACCATGATCCTAACCCTAACCATGACCATAACACTAACTTGAGCCCATGCTGACAGTTTACTCGTTTCTGAGTTCTGCTCACATCCTGTTAAATCCCTAACCCTAATCCTAACCCTAACCCTAACCCTAACTCGAGCCCATCCTGACAGTTCACTGGCTTCTGAGTTCTGCTCACATCCTGTTAAATCCCTAACCCTAATCCTAACCCTAACCCTAACTCGAGCCCATCCTGACAGCTCACTGGCTTCTGAATTCTGCTCACATCCTGTTAAATCCCTAACCCTGACCCTAAACCTAACCCTAACCCTAACCTTAACCCTTTCTGGTCGGCATGGATGAGTTGGATCGAAGGGTCTGGTTCTGTGCTGTACATCTCTTATGACTCTCTGACTCTAATCAATAGGCATTGGCTCTGTAACCTTGCATGCCCCGAGATTCTGATTACCCAATGCCATTTATCCACATTTGGCCCTTAGTCTGTCACTGAGGAGGGAACTCAGCTTTTTGAAGTGACTGTCTGGCTCTACGTCCATCTCAACCAATTCTCGTGCTTTTTTTTCAACGCAGTAACCTGGTTTCCCAGCAGCACGTGCCTTTAAGATGGCAGCAGTAACGTATTCGATGCCAAATGGAGCCCACTTGCTGAACTGATTGGTCACAGCAAACGAAGGAGGTTGCAACTTGGTGGACAATCTCGAGTGTGCTGAGAATTACACAAACAACTGATTTAAATTCGAAACGAATCACACTTAAGCTTGCTGGAAGTTACACACCTTTATACTCAGGGGTCTGAGCCCTGTGAGCAAAAGGATTGTGTTCAGGTATCAAAAGCCCGGGGTAATAGTTCCCTGATGCATTCTGCTTGGCCATACCGGAATGAATCAGAGTTGACTTGTTCTCCAATCTCTGCATCTGTTCCTCATTGCAGTGTAAATCAATACTGCCTTTGAAATTTGGCATTCTCACATCTCTCCTGATGAATGCAGGATGGGAAATTCTGACAGTACCCAGCTTAGTTCAGCAACACACAATGGCGGGGGGGGGGGTGGGGGGTGGGATTCTAAGAAGGCGTGCAGCATGTTTGCCTTCATTGCTCACATCTTTGAGCATGGGAGTTGGGACATCCTGTTGAGGTTGTATCAGATGTTGGTGAGGCCTTTTCTGAAGGACCGTGTCCAGTTCTGGTCCCCCCGTTACAGGAAGGACATTGTTAAACTGGAGAAGTTAGAGAAGAGATTGGCCACGATGTTGCCGGGAATAGAGGCCTTGAGATATCGAAATAGACTGGAAAGGCTGGGACTTCTCCCATTGGAGTGTAGGAGGTTGAGGGGTTACTGTACAGAGGTTCGTAAAACCATGAGGGGTGTAGATAAGGTGAATGACAAGGCTCTTCTCCCTCGGGTGTTGGATTTCAAGACCATGGGGCATGTTTTTAAGGTGAGGGGAAAAAGATTTAGAGAGAACTGAGAGGGCCGAAGGGCCTGTGCCTGTGCTTTCATGTTTTTTGTTGTTAGGGCCAACTTCTCTGCACAGGGAGTGGTTCATGTGTGGAATGAACTGCCAGAGAATGTGATGGTTGCAGATACGGTTACAATGGTTAAAAGACAGTTGGATAAGTACATGAACAGGAAAGGTTTGGAGGGATATGGTCCAATCACAGGGAGAAAGTGAGGACTGCAGAGGCTGGAGATCAGAGCTGAAAATGTGTTGCTGGAAAAGTGCAGCAGGTCAGGCAACATCCAAGGAGCAGGAGAATCGACGTTTCGGGCATAAACCCTTCTTCAGGCGTCGATTCTCCTGCTCCTTGGATGCTGCCTGACCTCCAGCAACACATTTTTCAGCTATGGTCCAATCACAGGCAAGTGGGTCTAGTTTAGTTTAGGACCATGGGCGCCATGGACTGAAGAGTCTGTTTCATTGAATCCCTAGTGTGGAAATAGGCCCCTCGACCCAACAAGCCCACACTGCCCCTCCGAAGAGAAACCCACCCTGGCCCATTCCTCTATATTTACTAATGCGTCTAACTGACACATCCCTGAACATGATGGGGCAATTTAGCATGGCCAATCCACCTAACCCGCACGTCATTGGATTGTGGGAGGAAGCCCACGCAGACACGGGGAGAATGTGCAAACTCCACGCAGACAGTCCCCAACAAGCCCACACTGCCCCTCCGAAGAGAAACCCACCCTGGCCCATTCCTCTATATTTACTAATGCGGCTAACTGACACATCCCTGAACATGATGGGGCAATTTAGCATGGCCAATCCACCTAACCCACACGTCATTGGATTGTGGGAGGAAGCCCATGCAGACACGGGGAGAATGTGCAAACTCCACGCAGACAGTCGCCTGAGGCTGGAATCGAACCTGGGTCCCTGGTGCTGTGAGGCAGCCGGGCTAACCACTGAGTCACCATGAACCACTTGGTGCTGCATGACTCTGTGACCCCTGAAAAATGAAGGACACAAAAAAAATGGCTGCCTGTTGCTGCCTCCTCTTGGAATCGGCAAATCATAGAATGCTTTGGATAGGGTGAGGTCATTTGGCCCATTTATCTGTGCTAGCTTTTTGAAAGAGCTGTTCAGTCAACCTCGTTACTTCTGTTCTTCTTCCCAAAGCCTTGCAAATGTTTCCTTCACAATTGCACATCCAACTCTAATGATATGCCATTAAATTATCTGCCTTCGCTCTCTCAAGCAGTACAACTTGGATCATATCTCATTTTGCAAGAAAGAAACAAAATTCTCCTCGCATTCTTCTACGGAAATATCTTCAGTCTCTTTCCTTTTGATCTACAGCCATCCTGCTGTGGAACCCATTTCTGCATATTTACTTGGAACAAAGATCTGCAGAAGTTTGAACAGCTTAAAAGAAAAAATGGATTTAATCCACAAATTGGCAGGATGGGATTTGAACTCCCATTCCATGAATTATTAGCCTCCGTTTACTTAAGTGCAATCCGTTCGACATAGCTACATCCTTCCTTGTGGGAAACGTCCAGGGATTGTCCATTCCCAGCACACACTCTCCAGGGTACACTTAGAACATGGGTCTCTACAGCACAGGAGCGGGCCCTTCGGCCCACAATGTTGTGTTAAACATGACACCAAGTTAAACTAATCACTTCTGCCTGCCCTTTGCCCATATCTTTCTATGCCTTTACTTATTCATGCGCATATTAGATTAGATTACATGACAGTGTGGAAACAGGCCCTTCGGCCCAACAAGTCCACACCGACCCGCCGAAGCGCAACCCACCCACACCCCTACATTTACCCATTACCTGGAAACCCACGCAGACACGGGGAGAATGTGCAAACTCCACACAGTCAGTCACCTGAGGCAGGAATTGAAGTCGGGTCTCAGGCGCTGTGAGGCAACAGTGCTAACCACTGTGCCACCGTGCCGCCCCTGAAATACCCCCATCTTATCTGACTCTACCAACACCCTTGGCAACATATTCCAGACTCTGTGTATAAAACTTGCCCCCCACATCTCTATTGAACTTTCCCCTGCTCACATTAAACGCATGTCCTCCCCCCCTAGTATTAGACTTGGCAATGGCAGATGACAAAAGAAGTGTATTATGAGTCTCGTAAATTCTTTTTGCCCAGAAAATGAGGTAGAGTGACCATTTTAAAGACAGAGCCCATGAGGGAGTCGGAAGGGCATTGTGGCTAACTCACCACAAGATACCTTTAATTGGGAGCTTATTAAGAATCCATCTACCAGGCCCACTGTGAAGGAAAGGCCGCCAGCATTCTCAAAGATCCATCCCACCCTGGTAATGCTTTTCCACAACCTCTACCATCGGGGAGAAGGTACAGAAGCCTGAACACACACCAGCCGGTTTCGTAACAGTTTCTACCCAACTGTTGTTAGATTACTGAATGAACTCACAAACTCTTAACATTCACCTGTACCTGTGTTTTTGCTTTTGTTGCTATTTACCTACTATTTACTTATCTACGCTACTTAACTCTGTGATCTGCCTGTACTGCTCGCAAGACAAAGCTTTTCACTGTGACTCGATACATGCGACAATAAATTCAGTTCAATACAATTCAGTTCAAGAAATCTCACAGACAGTCAAGGACTGAAACAATGATTTTAATTCTATTGCATGTAGCAACCAAAGTAAGATCCTCAAGTAAGCTGAAGAAGGGCCTCCATTCCTGAAGAAGGGCCTGTGCCCGAAACGTCGAATCTCCTGTTCCCTGGATGCTGCCTGACCTGCTATGCTGTTCCAGCAATAAAGTTTCAACCTCAAGTAAGCTGGCTAACAACCCAACCTGGCTATTTAGTGATTAATGGTGGAACTTAGCAACTCCAGAGCTAGGAGTCACAGTCTGAGAATAAGGGGTAAGCCATTCAGGACTGAGCTGGGGAAGAATTTCTTCACTCAGAGAGTTGTGAACCTGTGGAATTCTCTCCCACAGGAAGCTGTTGGGGCCAGTTCCTTAGATATATCCAAGAGGGAGCTGGACGTGGTCCTTGTGGCTGAAGGTGCTGGAGAGAAAGCAGGAATGGGATACTGAGATTGCATGATCATATTGAATGGTGGAGCAGGCTTGAAGGGCCGAATGACCTACTCTAGCTCCTATTTTCGATGTTTCGACGATTCCACCCAACAGTGTGTGTCTCTGATGTCGAGGGTTTGATCCTTGTGAAGTGTTGGTCTTTGAGGTCTTGCTGCTGACTTGTTCTGCTGCTGAATTCCTTTTGCAGATATTTGTTCTTCGGACCTCTGATCTGATATTACGGATGATTCTTTAAATTCTTTCATCCAAATTATTACAAGTCTTCAGCTTGCCTTCTTATCAGAAGTATTGTCTCTGTCCCTTGTTATATTTGGCATTGACTGTCTGTTTGAAGACACAGCTTTCCTGTGACTAACTCCTTCAATTCCTCTGCAGGGCAATCAGTTCTGGTCTCTGAAGGCCCGTGCCAGTCTCTTGGCCTGGTCTCTTGGCACAGCATGGCGATCTCTTGGCTTGGCATGGCAGTCTCTCGGACTGGTCTCTCGACCCAATTTCTCAGCACGGGGCGGCGGTCTGTCGGCCCGGTTTCTCAGTCTGACCACGGTGGCCTCTTGGCCTGGTCTCTCGAGCTGGTGTGGCGGCATCTTGGCATGCGAGTGGGTCCTGCCTGGTCATGTCCAGGAGGAGATCAGGGGAACAGCAGCAGTGATGACCACGTGGTCCAATGCGAGAAGATGGCGTGTTGAGGGAGCACCCACAGCATCTGTGGCTGAATTGAGGGCAGGCAGCTGGACTCTCCCAGAGAGCAAGATCAGCAGAGCACTCACCAAAAACTGGTGAACTTTCAACTTATCAAAACCCTAAGGCATTCTATACTTACGTGAGGAACAAGAGAATGGCCAGAGTGAGGGTAGGAATGATCAGGGATAGTGGATGGAGTCGGAGGAAATAGGAGAGGTCCTCAATGAGTACTTTGCTTCAGAGTTTGCTACTGAGAGGGACCTTGACGTTTCTGAGAGAAGTGTTAAACAGACTGATATGCTCGAACGGGTTGATGGTAGGAAGGAGGGTGTGCTGAAAATTTTGAAAAACATAAGGATAGATAAATCTCCTGGGTCAGACAGAATATACCTTAGGTTGCTACAGGAAATGAGGGAAGAGAATGCTGATCTTTGCGCCTTCCCTGTCTACTGGAGTAGTGCCAGATGATTGGAGAGTGGCAAATGCTCAACAAAGGGAATTGGGATAATCCTGGGAATTACAGACCAGTCAGTCTTATGTCAGTGGTGGGTAAAGGGAGGATTCTGAGAGACAGGATTTATGATTACTTGGAAAGCCATAGCTTAATTGGAGATAGTCAGCATGGCTTTGTGAGGGGTAGGTCATGCCTCACAAGCCTTATTGAATTCTTTGAGGAAAGCAGAGCAGTGGTTGGATTTTAGCAAGGCATTTGATAAGGTTCCCCATGGTAGGCTCATCCCAAAAGTAAGGAGGCACAGGATACAGGGAAATCTGGCTGTTTGGATACAGGATTGGCTGGTCCATAGAAGACAGATGGTGGTGGTATAGAATAGCCTCGATTTCCAAATGGGGTGGGTGGGGAGTATTTTGTTCGGATAACTGATCTGATCATAAACAAAGGAAGCATTCTCAAGTGTAAATGGAAAGTCAAAGTCTCAGTAGAAGCATCACTCGCGTGTTACACCAGTCAACTTCATCAAATCAAATCAAATCGTGGGCAGCACGGTGGCACAGTGGTTAGCACTGCTGTCTCACAGCACCAGAGACCCGGGCTCAATTCCCGCCACAGGCGACTGTCTGTGTGGAGTTTGCACATTCTCCCCGCGTCTGCGTGGGTTTCCTCCGGGTGCTCCGGTTTCCTTCCACAGTCCAAAAATGTGCAGGTCAGGTGAATTGGCCATGCTAAATTGCCCCATAGTGTTAGGTGAAGGGGTAAATGTATGGGTGGGTTGCGCTTTGGCGGGACAGTGTGGACTTGTTGGGCCGAAGGGCCTGTTTCCACACTGTAAGTAATCTAATCTAATCTGAAAGGCACTCTGGGATGGAGCTGGGCCATCTTTGCTATAGTCTTACATGTGTTCTCAAATATCTGCCTGGGTGTCTTATCAGTGCCTTAGCTCAGAGCCACACTGTTTTACTCATTCAGGTCATTGAACGAGGTACCCAAGTCTAAACCTGATTGTTTAAAATAGCCAAATCCGAACTTTGGATCGTAGTTAAGGTACAAGGGAAATAAAACTGTATGTATGTCTGTATATATATCTCCTGGAAAAACAGCTGTCAGAAACTTCCTTCTGTGTATGACAGAGAGAGAGAATAAGAGAGAAAGAAGGAGACAGAGGGAAAGGGGGGGCAGATGCAATGTGAGAGAGATAGAATGAGGCAGAAGGGCAGGAAAGAAAGAAAGAAGGAAAGAACGAAAGAAGAAAAGAAACTTCGGTTTCTGATCTCAACTTCGGGACCTTGAGATTTTGCTCGGATAATCTGAAATTCAGATAACTGATTTTTGGATAACAGAGGTTGTTCGGTGGATGTAAAGTATTCAGCCTGGAGCTCAGTGACCAGTGGTGTTCTGCAGGGATCTGTTTGGGGACCCCTGCTCTTTGTCATTTTTATAAACGACTTGGATGAGGAAGTGGAAGGCTGGGTTAGTAATGACAAAGGTTGGTGGAGTAGTGGATTGCGTGGAGGGCTGTTGTAGGTTGGAACAGGACGTGAACAGAATGCAGAGCTGGGCTGAGAAGTGGCTGATGGAGCTCAACCTGGCAATGCATGAAGTCATTCACTTTGGAAGGCTGAATTTGAATGCAGAATACGAGTTTAAAGGCAGGATTCTTGGCAGTGTGGAGGAACACAGGGACCTTGCAGTCCATACCCATAGATCCCTCAATGTTGCCACCCAAGTTGATAGGGTTGTTCAGAAGGCATATGGTGCGTTGGCTTTCATTAGCAGGGGGGATTGAGTTTAAGATCCGTGAGACTTTGCTCTATAAAGCCCTGGTTAGATCACACTTATAATATTGTGTTCAGTTCTGGAAAGATGTGGAAGTTTTAGAGAGGATGTGGCGGAGCTTTACCAGGATGCTGTTTGGACTGGAGGACATGTCTTATGAAGAAAGGTTGAGAGAGCTAGGGCTTTTCTAATTGGAACGAAGAAGGATGAGAGGTGACTTGATAGAGGTGTACAAGACGATGAGAGGCATAGATAGAGTGGATAGTCAGAGACTTTTTTCCATGGCGGAAATGGCTACCGTGAGGGTGCATAATTTTAAGGTGATTGGAGGAAGGTTTAGGGGAGATGGCAGAGGTAGGTTCTTTACCCAGAGAGTGGTTAGTGCATGGAACGCACTGCCAGCGGTGGTAGTAGATTCAGACACATTAGGGACGTTTAAGCGACTCTTGGATAGGCACATGGCAGATAGTACAATGAAGGGTATGTAGGTTCGTCTGATCTTAGTGTAGGATAAAAGGTCAGCCCAACATCAAGGGCAATAGGGCCTGTACTGTACTGCGCTGTTCTATGGTCTATGTTCATTCCTTTATTTGTCTAGTTTGTATTAAGAAGGACTTTAATGTTAATTGTTACCTTATTTCTCTATTTTCCGACTTATTTAATGAAGGTGACACTTAACGTTTTAAACATTGTTTCTTTTACCACTTTATCCCTAAGGTTTTTGTACCTGGGTAGCTTTATACCGAAGGTGACACCACACATGGCGACATTGTACACACGTATTTCATTGTAGTCCTATACCTGAACACACATGACAATAAAAATAATCTAAATCAGTTATCCTAATGATATAAAGCAGCCAGTTTATCAAGCAGATGTCAAAGCAGTTCTATTCTTGTCTCTTCAGCCCCCTCTTTTCCCAGGCACTTTCAGTTCCTGTGTAAGTTTGTCCTTGCACGTTTACAGTTTATTCCAGACAGAATTAATGCTGCTTCCATCCATCTATTTTTTGTTGATTCCTTCAGTCCATGAAAGTTCTATAGCATCATGAAGATAATAGTGGGGGAAGGGGTGGGGGGGGCACGTAGGCAGCAACGTGATTGACAATAGATCAGACCCCTATCCTGTCAAATAGGAGAGAAGGGTCAATCCCTATTTCTGCTCCCTAGTTGCATGGGTTTACTGCTGTCTAGCCCAGAATAAGGGCTGGTTGCAAGGCGATGTCAAAGCTTCCTCTTTATTAGTTTCTGTTAACATCTGCGCCCTTAAAACCTCTGGTGGAGGCCACACTTGACCCTGGGGGTGGGGGGGGGCTGCAGAAGTTTCACCTCAGCCTGATCCTCCATAAGTGCTTCAGTAACACGTGAAAGGCATCCCAGAGAATCGGAGCCCTTCTCAAATGTCAGACGTGAATAATTGACAGACGACCAACCAGTTATTTACCATCCGAAGGTCAGCGGCGGCTTTGGGGATGCCGGGCCTTGAGAATCCCTCGAGACGTGGGTTGGAAGCTGTCAACTGGGCGCCACACGAATCTTCCCACTCACGTCGCACGACCTCTTTCTCAATGAGGTTGAAACATAAATGAACATAGCCCTCCTCTCACTCTCTGTCTGTACAGGGGGAGATTCCGGGTTCCCACCTCTGAGGCTTGAAGAGACAACTTGGACTGAGACTGCCAGTAGAATGATGAGGGAGGGGCTGTCTATCGCTGAGGAAAGAAACCCTCCAAAGATGCCAAAGATACCCTCCACTCTTTACAAGAACATCAGGGTACGGAGGGAGTGGGGACGATTGATAGAGTTGAGTCTCTCGTCACCACTTATCTCTCAATAAAATAAAAGCATTATTACCATATGTGGGATCATGCTGTGTAAACTCATCTATTCCTGCTCTTAGGTTCCTAAGAGGTATGCAGCCAAGGCGGTGCAATGAGGTTGAGGTACAGATGGTCTAGTACAATGGCAGAGCAGGCTTGAGGGGCTGAAAGACCACCTCATGCTGTGGTTTTCCATCCCAGTTCTCAGCGTTCTCTGTAGGCCCAGATATTCCGAGCACTGGCAACCATATTCGGAGATTTCTGTTCTCTTTCGGCTGGTACAGAGCAGCGCATTTCTCGTCGGGAGTTCTGACCCCGACACCAAGGTATTCCGGAGAGTCTCTGAATTCCAAACCGACTTCCTCGAGAATGGGAAATTGTAAAAGCATGCACCACCCTTGGCAGCCACATGCTGTAAGCCCCCTGTGAAAGGTGAGTATGTACTGGGGCTGTGGGGTTAGTGTGGGGTCAGTGTGGGGTCAGTGTGGGGTTAGTGTGGGGTCAGTGTGGGGTCAGTGTGGGGTTAGTGTGGGGTCAGTGTGGGGTCAGTGTGGGGTTAGTGTGGGGTCAGTGTGGGGTCAGTGTGGGGTTAGTGTGGGGTCAGTGTGGGGT
>NC_057717.1:92296489-92311573 GCF_004010195.1 Chiloscyllium plagiosum | reverse complement strand
AATTCACCTGACCTGCACATCTTTGGATTGTGGGAGGAAACCGGAGTACCCGGAGGAAACCCACGCAGACACGGGGAGAACGTGCAAACTCCACACAGTCAGTCGCCTGAGGCGGGAATTGAACCCGGGTCTCTGGCGCTGTGAGGCAGCAGTGCTAACCACTGTGCCACCGTGCCGCCCAAGAGATGTGACCATGGATAGTGAGGTACTTGAGAGATTTGCCAACCAGGATGAGAATTTGTTTTAAAACTCTAAGGTATTACCGGAGAAGGAAGCCACGAGGATGGACTCTAGTGACTAGTCATCAGAAAATGAATGCTCTTTTGGAGCTCTGTTTTGAGAAAAGTTAGATTACACGTGGGTTTTACTCTGGGCTGAGATGGAGTCACTGAATCACACAGGATCCACTGAGGTCAATTTTCCCGGTGTCCGCAACTTGCCGTGAGGGTAGGGTTTGCGCATCACCTCCCGGGTGACCCGTCCAGCATTCCGAAACGGCGCACCTCCATACCCCAACAAGCGGAGGCTGGACTGCGACCGTGAGTGAGGAACTGCCACCTCCCCCATCTCCGAGTGCACAGCACAGGCTCCCTGTGTCTTCTGTTCCTCACCAGCGTTGGACAGGAAACCCATTCTCTCACTAGGTGGAGCTCTTGTCTCATTCAGTGCTCGACTCCACTGAAGTGTGGTCATCAGACACCCCTTCAGAAGGTGGGACTTGAACGTGCCTGTTTGGGTGCGTCTCCGGGCTACAGGGGGGGGCGAAGGCCTCATGTTTGGGCTTGTCTCCACTTAACACCCCCCTCACACAACAGGGTGAGGTGAATAAATAAGACCGTTGTTTCCCAACACGAGTTATGATTACTGAGATGAGTTTTCAATTCCAGTGTTTTCAATCACGTGGAATTGAACATACCGGGGCTACGCTGTGAAGGATAGTTTGACCAGTATGATTCCATTGGCCAGTTTTACTGGCCTTTCCTCCCTGGAGGAGATTTGGCATTTTGTCAGAGCCATATTTTCTGCAATAAAGGGAACCCGTTCTACTTGCGTTCTGTCGACATTTCAAGAATTCAAGGAATCCCTGTCCAGGAAATTGACCAGGACCGACGTAAAGGCAGTGATCACTCTGGCCGTTCCACAAGTCTCTCTCAAACATGTCCTCCACTGTTCCAACACATGTCTCATAAGACCATAGGAAACAAGAGCAGGAGTAGGCCATTCGGCCATTCTTTGGGATCATGACTGATCTGATATTCCTCCTGTCTACTTTGGTGCCCCCTTTGCTGGTTCTACACTCTCCTGGATCCTAGGCCTGTGCTCTCTGGTCCTCATACACAAGGATAACTCCCCAAACTCCAACCTAATTCACATGCATCCAGCAAATGCTGTTCCCCATATCCCTTTGCTCCCTGACTGACTATCTCAGCCTTAAATATACACGAGGACTCTGCCTCCACAGGCAAAGAGTTCCAAAGACCCACAAGCCTCTGAGAGAAGAAATTCCTCCTCTGCTCAGTCTTAAATTGGCTCCCCTTTTATTCTGAGACTGTGCCTTCTGTTCCCAGACTCTCCCATGAGGGGAAACACTCTCTCAGCATTGACCCCCATAAGAATCCTTTCTGTTTCAATGGGATCACCTCTCATTCTTCTCAAGCTCCAGTGAGTAGAGTTCAGAGCAGAGCAAGACAATCCCTCCATAATCATACTTGTTGGCCTCTGGCTTTGGAGTGGTCTCTGCATGTAGCAGTGACGTGATTGAGGTTTATTGTGTCTCCGTTGGCTCGTGCTGAGTGAAGGATGATGCCCAGAACTCTCCCATTTCATAAGATAAGGTTCTCAAGGAGCTGTGTCACTCTCCCCAATCTGATGGGATCATACAGTCTTTGGATAGAGACTGGTGGGATCTCCCTGAGTAGACAAAGGGAACAGATGGATTCTGTACAGCTCCGAGAGTCCTTGATAATTATATCCAATGAGGAATGTTCCCTCAAATATTCCTCTGTCACGTGCTGACCTCAAAGGTCTATACACAACTTCTGCAATTGGGAACCATCCAACATCACGCTGGGAGATATGTTTGGGGCATCCCAGTGTCTACTCAGCTGAGAGGGAACATAGCGAGAGAGTTCATTGAAACTACATTGATGCTATCACGGGAAAAAACTCCTTCCTGGTGGTCTACACTCCACTGTTAATTACAAGATAGGCCCGAGACTCAGCAGAGAGAAAGGACGATTGCTTTCAATAAACTACCCAAACCAACAAAGCAGCCATTGGTGGCAGTGGCTGTACAGGACATTGGTTAGGCCACTGTTGGAATATTGCGTGCAGTTCTGGCCTCCTTCTTATTGGAAAGATGTTGTGAAACTTGAAAGGGTGAAGAAAAGATTTACAAGGATGCTGCCAGGTTGGAGGATTTGAGCTATAGGGAGAGGCTGAACAGGCTGGGGCTGTTTTCCCTGGAGCGTCGGAGGCTGAGGGGTGACCTTATAGAGGTTTATAACATCATGAGGGACATGGATAGGGTAAATTGACAAAGTCTCTTCCCTGGGCTGGGGGAGTCCAGAACTAGGGGACATAGGTTTAGTGTGAGAGGGGAAAGATATACAAGAGACCTAAGGGACAACCTTTTCACACAGAAGGTGGTACGTGTATGGAATGAGCTGCCAGAGGAAGTGGTGGAGGCTGGTACAATTGCAATATTTAAAAGGCATCTGGATGGGTTCATGAATGGGAAGGGTTTGGAGGGATATCGGCCAGGTGCTGGCAGGTGGGACTAGATTGGATTGGGATATCTGGTCGGCATGGACAGGTTGGTCTGAAGGGTTTGTTTCTGAGCTGTACATCTCTCTGACTCTATGACTCAATGGTGGCTGACTGTAAGATGTGGTGCCACCGTTGGAAATGTGAAGAATGGCAATGCCCCTTGGTGCAACAATCACCCACCTGCTGTCTTTCCCATTCATGGGATCGTGCTGTGTGGCAGTCATTGTACTTCATAGGAATGATGACCTCAATGAATGGAGTAGCAGATGGGATGGGCTGAATGGCCTGTATCTTAAGGTCTTTGGGTTTTCCATTGGCCATGAAGCATATTTCGTCCTCAGGTCATAAAAGATGCAAACTTAGAAATATAGAGATGCACAGCACGGAAACAGACACTTTGATCCCACTTGTCCATGCTGACCAGACATCCTAAACTAATCTCATCCCATTTGCCAACATTTGGCCCAAATCCCTCCAAATCAATCCTGGCAACATCCTTGTAAATCATTTCTGCACCTTTCCAAGTTTCACAAAATCTTTCCCATAGCAGGGAGAGCAGAATTGAACGCAATATTCTAAAAGTGGTCTAACCAACATCCTGTACAACCGCAACATGACCTCCCAACTCCTATACTCAGTACACCGAACAATAAACGCAAGCATACTAAATGCCTTCTTAACTATCCTGTCTACCTGTGACTCCACTTTCAAGGAATTATGAACCTGCACTCCAAGGTCTCTTTGTTCAACAACACTCCCCAGGACCTCACCATTAAATGTATAACTCCTGCCCTGATTTGCCTTTCCAAAATATTCTTTTTTATTAAGGAGCTACCCTGAGGTCCCAGAGTGCTCTCTCCCATCTCCCCTGACTCTCTTGTGGCTCAGTTCCTCACTCCCATGTGAGCTGGTAGCAAGAGCTGAGCTCAGTGGTTAGCACTGCTCTCTCACAGCGCCAGGGACCCGAGTTTGATTCCAGCCTCGGGCGAGTGTCTGTGTGGAGTTTGTACATTCTCCCTGTGTCTGCATGGGATTCCTCCAGGTGCTCTAGTTTCCTTCCACAGTCCAAAGATGTGCAGGTTAGGCTGAATTGGCCAGGCTAAATTGCCCATCGTGTTCAGGGATGTGTGGGTTAGGTGCATTAGTCAAGGGAAATGTAAAGTAATAGGGTAGGGGAATGGGTCTGGGTGGGATACTCTTCAGAGGGTCAGTGTGGACTTGTTGGGCCAAATGGCCTGTTCCCACACTGTTGGGATTCTATGATTCCTATATGATAACATGGCATGAATTTGGCCCATGCCCCAGTTGGGAAAAGTCAGCTGCCAGAACATTACACCGAAGGCACAGTATTGATCACGGCCGCAGTGAATTGGTTCGGGGCAAGACGACTCCTCGCAACACAAACTATTTCAGATCCTTGTCCTTCCATTGTATCATTTTGAGAAAAAGGTTTAGACTCTGAGAGCCTCTTCATTTTTCTTTCCTGACGTCAGGGCCTCCCCACAGAGGCTGAGGGGCAAAGAGCGTTCGCTCCAGTTCATCCTTGACCTATTGAGCTGCTTACAGACAGGTCCTAATTGTGTCTTTTACATTTCCCCTCATGTTTGCTGCCTTTCATAGGCCACAGAACCTTCAATGTCCAGTCAGCAAGGATGTTCCTAGCCTCACTGACCATTCCCCAGTTACTGGGAATCAAAAGGCTCATTGATCGCAGCTTAATTAAACAAAACCTTCTTGCATCTGCCAGGATTGATCTAATCTGAATTTGAAAAAGACAATTCGTTGCATAAATATATTCATCGTGGCACCATCTTTTAGCCAGAAGTACCGTTTAACATAAAATGCTGTATAAATTCCAAACTACACCAACACTATAAATCCCCCTCACTGCCCTCATGGTTGAACACAGAAGAACTGCTCAGAGAACTCTTGTAGAAATCCTGCCTCGATCCCCACCACCACCATCACCACATTCTCCCCTCCTCACACCCTTATTATTCAAAAATGCTCCATTTGCGAAACTTGTCACATGAAAGAGGAGGTGATGGCTGAGTGGTATTATCACGAGATTATTAACCTGGGGAAACTCAGCTAATGTCTTGGGGACCAGGGTTTGAGTCCTGCATCAGCACATCGTGGGATTTGGATTCAACGAAGACCTATTTTGAGGAAAGAGACGTTCAAAAGATACGTGGGGCAATTTTTGTTTACGTAGTGTGTGGAATGAACTTCCAGAGGAAGTGTTGGATGTGAGTACAGTTACAACATTTAAAAGACGTTTGGATAAGTTCATGAATAGGAAATGATTGGAGGGATATGGGCCAAGGGCAGGCAGGTGGGACTAGTTTAATTTGGGATTATGTTCAGCATGGACTGGTTGGACCGAAGGGTCTGTTTCCGTGCTGAATGACTCTACTGATCACCATGAGACCATTGCTGATGGATGAGGAGGAAGCCTGCTTTGGCTCACTCATGTCTAAGTCTGTCATCCTCACCTGGTCTAGCCTACCTGTGACTCCAAACCCACCACAATGGGATTGACTCTCAACTGCCCTCTGAAATGGCCCATTCAGTACAAGGGCAGACGGGAATGGGCTAATAAATGCTGGTCAGCCAGTGGTGGCCAGGCAGGATCCCATTGTGCACAGAAAGATCTTCCAACTGGTGCACAACGTTGGGTCCGGGCACTGCTGTTTTCAGGCATTGGATGAAAATGGCAATGGGATCCATGGCATAAGGAGATGCAATGTTAGCACGAGTGGGTCAGCCTACAGGTGCTTGGACTTACCATTTGAACCATGACCTCTAGAGGGTTAACTGGTAAATGGGTACCGCCCACAATAAGCCCCTTCTCCAAAGCCAGGTGTACCGCCAGCTCAGACCGGAGGAAAGACAGCACATTCCTGTGCATCCTGAAAGACACGCCATTGGCCAGGCCAACAACACTAAAGCCTTCAAACAGACCTGCATTGCTGTGGCTGGCTGAGGAGAATCCCCAGGCCCTTGGTCAGGGGCTTGGATGGTGACAGAGCCACGGAAGGGGGCTGAGCCAGCAGTGGCAAACCAGCCCGACATATGGACATCTCAGCCCCACCGTAGGTGACCATGGTGTCAGGGTCACTATTGTGACAGCTGCCACGCCCTTTCAATACAAGACAGCTGGGCCCAGGCAGCAGCACGGACATTGCCGCGGGAGCAGTAGAGAACAACCGCTGCACCATCATCACAGGACCCCATGTCAACACTTTCTCCTCACTCCAGGCACTGCTCTCCAGGACGCATGGCTCTCCAAGTCCAGTCTGGTCCAGTCTGAACCAGTCCAGTGTGGTTGAGTCTGAACTGGTCCAGTCCAGTGCAGTCCAGTCCAGTCCAGTCGAATCCAGTCCTTGTCTTCCTCCCAACCCTCTTCCTCTTCCTCTTCCTCTGGGTGTGGCTGACTTCCTCCCACATTTTCTCACTCTCCGTCCAAGGGAAGGGATACTACCACTGCGTCACAAGAGGGCCCCTCCCACAGGGCATGTTTTACAAAGGGCTCAGGTGATGAGTTCTTGCTGGCCAGGCCAAAGGAACTTGTACTCACTGAGCTCCATGAGATTATGATGTGGAGATGCCGGTGTTGGACTGGGGTGTACAAAGTTAAAAATCACACAACACCAGGTTATAGTCCAACAAGTTTAACTGGAAGCACACCAGCTTTCGGAGCGACGCTCCTTCATCACCTGAAGTGTGCTTCCAATTAAACCTGTTGGACTATAACCTGGTGTTGTGTGATTTGTAACTCCATGAGATTAGTTAGTGATTCCCCATGGGCCTTAGAGGGGTTATTACAGGTGCAAACAACAAATGTGCAATGACATATCTGAAGTCTCGAGCACTCTTCAACATTGGCACTTTGCCATGCTCTCAGCTACCATCACTGCCAATGTGTGATCCTCCAGCCCTGTGCCAAGTTGAAACATAGTAAGATGTTTCTTTAGTAAGATTTTCCTGCCCTCACCAGGCTCTAACATTCTTCAGCAGCACCACGAGAACAACAATATTACAAAAACGGCAATCAATAGATTTGAAAAGGTCACGATAGATTTATTTTCAAATAAAGACCGTAACATTTAAAGGATGAGGCACAATCTCTTTCAACATCAAGTCAAGAGCAATGAATGAAAAGCAGAAAGCGAAAATATTTAAAAAGTGGCATTTTCTGAAAGCCCAAACGATAATTTCAATTTATATAAAGGTTCTGACAGGAGCAATTTTATTCACATCTGGAATGAGCAAATAAATATTGATAGGTCATTTAATCACAAATCTACTTCATGTGCATGCAACTTAAAAATGAAACATTTATAATATTATTTTTTAAAAGTCGTACAGTCATAGAATACAAACATCTCTATTTTGTTGTCCATCAGTAGTTATCCTTGTGAAGGTGGTGGTCAGCTGCATTATTAAACTGCTGCATTTTAATATAGATGATTTGGGGGAATTAGCAGTGTTGCTAGGGCAGATGTTGTACAATTTTGACCCAGTGACAGTGCTAAGACAGTGTTAAAGCTCCAATACAAATGCTGGTGTTCCTATGCATCTGCTGCCCTTCTCCTTCTAACTGGTAGAGGTCACAGGTTTGGAAGGTTGGTGTTGAAGGAACTTTGGCGAATTGCTCCAGTCCACCATGTCGCCGGCATTCACTGTGGTCTCTGAGTCTCGGTGATGGTCGGAGTGAATGTTGCCGAGGGTGGATGTGGTGTCAATAACACAGCTGCTTTGTCCTGGATTGTATTTACTTCCTTAAAGTTTGGAGCTGCACACATCCAGGCAAGTGGGGAGTACTCCATCACACTCAGAGAGTCACAGAGTTGTACAGCATGGAAACAGACCCCTCGGTTCAACCATAACCCCAAACTAAACTAGTCCAACCTTGACCCATATCCCTCCAAACCTTTCCGATTTATGAACTTATCCAAATGTCTTTTAAACATTGTAACTGTATCCACATCCACCACTTCCTCTGGAAGGTCTTTCCACACACAAACCACTCTCTGGATGACAAAATTGCCCCTCATGTCCTTTTTAAATCATCAAATCCCTACAGTATGGAAACAGGCCATTCAGCCCAACAAGTCCACACCGATCCTCTGAAGGGTATCCCTGTGGGCTAGGTGCATTAGTCAGAGGAAATGTAGAGTAATAGGGTAGGGGAATGGGTCTCTCACTCCTGACTTGTAGATGGTAGAGAGGCTTTGGGGAGTCAGAAGGTGAGTTACTTGCTGCAGGATTCCCAACCTCTGACCTGCTCTTATAGTCACTATTCATATAACTGATCCATTTTGGTTTCTGGTCAGTAATAATCTCTAGGATGTGAATGTTTAAATAACCATAGCGATATACTTTACTTCATTTTAGCGAGTTATATTAATATGACCAACATTTTTGGAGAGATTTAGATGTTAGGCCATATTCCTTGGTGATTGTAAAATATTCTTACCATAGGTTTGCATGACATCTTCATATTGGGTGGTACTTAGTATTAACCCTTTCAGAGCCATATCCGGCTGGTCTTCACCTAGTGTCAGACACCGATGAGCAGCCTTGTTCACATTGAATTCAAATGGAATAATGCAATGCAAAATGCCAGGGGTGTCATGGTGTTTACTGTCCTAGATTATAGAATCCCTATAGCGTGGAAACAGGCCATTCAGCCCATCAAGTTCACACTGACCATCCAAAGTGCATCCCACCTACAGTGTAACCCCATATTTCCTATGGTTAACCCTCCTAGCCTGCACATCCCTGAACACTATAGGTAATTTCCCATGGCCAATTCACTTAACCTGCATGTCTTTGGACTGTGGGAGGAAACAGAGCACCCAGAGGGAAGTCACGCCAGCATGGGCAGAAAGTGCAAACTCCACACAGAAAGTCACATGAGGGTGGAATCGAACCCGGGTCCCTGGTGCTGTGAGACAGCAGTGCTAACCACTGAGCCACCGTGCCGCCCCATTCAAGTCATTGCAGTGTCACACTTTATTCCCACCAGTGCCCCCAACTATTCAGCACCAAATCTCGCATTCCTTCTGGATATGTAACAGATTCATCTTATATTCCTCCAGCCCGATGGAGAGAGGCTTATTGCAAATTCAGGCAGCTAATCGCAAGCGACATAATTTATACAGGAGCAAGGGGGGAGATCAGATGTGTTTCAGCTCATTATTTATTGATCAATGATTCACTCACACAATAAATAGCTATAACTCTCCATAAGTGGTTTGCTATGCGCATACGTTTATGTCAGGCCGGCTGTGGGCTCCTTGCCCCTCAGTTTTATATTAGTTATCGATTTTTGCTTGTGTTCTCTGCTGTTATTTATTGCTGCTAAGGACACGCTCTCAAGCACAGAAACAGCAAGGCACAGTTATTGTTTTGCAATGCAATGCAGGCAACTCTCCAGAGCCCTCCTCCGAAGGGTGCCAGTTCACCGTGGCTCCTGAAAAATGCCCGTTGGTGTGGACAGATTGGCAGAGGGCTCAGTTCAGGCGTCTTAGTTTTGCATTCCTGTGTGGGCGAGGCGAGATCCTGTGGCTCACCTCCCTTAGCCACCCCCAGACCGAGTGCCCCACTTGGATTCTTCTGAGGACATTTAAGAGTCAACTCGCTTGGCTGTGGGTATGGAGTCATGGAGGGATGATTTCATCCCCAGTAACTTCGTGAATTGGGAGATGGGCACAACTTCAGGCCCAGAGAGAGCATTCAGATTTGAAGGTAGCATCATCTGGGCAACACAGATGTTGCGTAGAAGTTGTTTGACCCAGAATTTACCTGGGCATCAATCCCCAGACCGCAAATATAAAACCTGAGCTGCAACAAGAATTTGGTAAGCAGTTCAGCGGGTGGTACAGTGGCTAGCACTGCTGCCTCAAAGCACCAGGGACCTGGGTTCGATACCAGCCTCGGGCTACTGTCTGTGTGGAGTTTGCACGTTCTCCCTGTGTCTGTGTGGGTTTCCTCCCACAGTCCAATGACATGCAGGTTGGGTGGATTGGCCATGCTAAGTTGCCCATAGTATGTGGGCAAGGTGGATTGGCAATGGGAAATCCAGGGTTTGAGTGGGAGGGTCAGTATGGAGTCAAAGGCCATTGTAGGGATCCTATGTTCCTTTCCATTGCTTGGAATTCTCACAACCTCTTTTGATGCGGATTCCTGCACCTAAACCCATTCCCATTCCCCTTCCCTTCTACTTTTCAGGCTCCATTCTTTCCGAAAGAATTGCTATGAATGGGAAGCAAAAATAGACATTGCCGCGAAAGCTCAGCAGCTCGGGCAACATCTGTGGAGCGAAGACAGAGTTGACGTTTTCGGGTCCGGTGACCCTTCCCATTCCTTCTGATCTCCCTCAAGTTCCGGAGAATTCTCCGCTTGTTTGGAAAGCCAGTTCCAAGGCTGCAGCCTTTCCCACTCTGCCCGATTTTCCTGGGATTGTGGCGGACAACATAAGAAAATAACTCACTCAGGGCAATTAAATCCCAATTTTTGGTGCAAGCATAAATCATACTTAGTTTTTTTTTTGATCTCAACCACTAAATATAATCATCAGAGCTGTCAGACTCCCCTGTGAGAAGATATCCCATTGTTAGAAAAACCTAATTATTTTGGTGTAAAAAAGATGTTCTTTCTCTGTTCGATTTGTTTGTTGAAATCGATTTGCTGAGCAGCTAATGAAATGGGGTGTGAGAAAGAGATTTGCAAATTGGTTCTATTTATCTAAAGTTTATAGAAATCTTTAACGAGATGTAATGAGATGGAAATGTCTTTTCTTTTGATTTTCTATTTTGGAAATGATAAACTTTGCACAGTATTAACTTGAGACTTTCTGCCTTAGAGCTGCTTGACGATGCGTCTGTCTCCATCAACATTCTTGGAGAATATAAAGCAGCACTTTTTTTTTGTTCACTCATGGGACATAGATGTCGCTGACTGGGCCCATCATTTGTTGGCCTGTCCCTAGTTGCCCCCTTGAGAAGGTGGGGGTGAGCTGCCTTCTTGAACCGCTGCAGTCCACCTGCTGTGAGTTGACCCACAATGCCCTTCAGGAGGGAATTCCAGGATTTTGACAGTGAAGGAACACATTTCCAATTCAGGATGGGGAGAGGCTTGGAGGGGAAATTGCAGGGGGTGGTGTTCCCATGTATCTGCTGCCCTAGTCCTTCTAAGTGGAAGTGGTCCTGAGTTTGGAAGGTGCTACCTGAGGGTCTTTGATGAATTTCTGCAATGCATCTGGTAGATAGTACATACTGCAGCTACTGAGTGTCGGTGATGGAGAGAGTTGGTTAGCTGGGCTTCAGATTGGTTTCACAGGTCAGCACAACATCAAGGGCCGAAGGGCCTATTCTGCATTGTAATGTTCTATATTCTAAGTCAGGATGGTAAAGGGTTTGGAGGGGAAATTGCAGGGGGTGGTGTTCCCATGTATCAGCTGCCCCTGTACACCTGGATGGCAGCAGATGTTGGTATTGAAGGCACAAAATCAGAAATTGCTGGCTAAACTCAGCAGGTCTGGCAGCATCTGCAGAAAGCGGGCAGAGGTAACCGTTCATGTCCAGGGACTCCTCATCAGAATCTGTGGGTTATTGTTGTCTGGGAAGGTGCTGTCTGCAGATCTTTGTTGAATTTCTGCACTGTGCCTTGTAGATGGTACACACTGCTGCTAGATGGGTATCGATGGTAGGAGGAGTGGATGCTTGTGAATGTGGTGCCAGTCAAGCGGGCAATTGGATGTTGTCAAGCCTGTTGTAGTCACCCAGCACAAAAACAGATCCTTCGGTCCAACCAGTCCATGCCAACCATAATCCCAAACTACACTACTCCCACCTGCCTGCGCTTGGCCCATATCCATCTAAACATGTCCTATTCATGAACTTATTCAAATGCCTTTTAAACTATTCTAATTGTTCCTGCATCCACTTCCTTTAGAAGTTCACTCCACACACGAACCACTCTCTGTGTAATAAAGTTGCCCCTCATGTTTTCTCTTCTCACCATAAAAATATGCCCCCTAATCTTGAAATCCCCCATCCTGGGGAAAACACATCTGCCGTTCACCTTATCTATTCCCCTCATGATTTTATAAACCACTATAAGGTCATCCCTCAATCTCCTACGCTCCAGTGAAAATAGTCCCAGCCTCTCCTTATAACTCAAACCTTCCATACCTGGCAACATCCTGGTAAATATTTTTTGAACTCTCTCCAGCTTAATAATATCTTTCCTGTGACAGGGCAACCAGTACTGGACACAGTGCTCCAGAGGAGGCCTCACCAAGGCCCTGTACAACCTCAATATAAGGCCCCAACTCCTGTATTCAAAGGTCCGAGCAATGAAGGAGTTGCTTCCATCCAGGTAAATGGGGAACAGATTCATTACTTTTGCAGTTGATCAATGTAATTAACTATAATTACATTGTGTACAAACAAAGCCTTTTTATTTCTCTGTCAGAGCTAAAACCTTTCAGTCAATAAGCAGATTTTCATCAGTCTCGTTATATTCTGAGCAAGGATATACTCGAAATGTTAACTCTGTTTCTCTCTCCACAGATGCTGCGGAGTTTCTCCAGCACTTCCTTTGCGTTTGGTGTTTCAGAATATTTACTTTCCCCTGAGGCATAAGAGTCAGCATAATCAAGTCAACTCTGCTGATCTATTAACAAAACAGGGAAGAAAAGCTTGCATTTCCATAGCGCCTTTCACTAAGAGCAAGCTCAGCATGGCTGAGAACTTCAGAAAGACTGTCGAACTTCTAAATTTATTTCTTTATTTTTCTACTTCATGCCAAGAGCAACAGTAATGTTCAACTTTTAACTTGGTTTAGTTATTCTGTCTCTAAGGTGGTGCCGGGAATGGTGACATTACTCACTTTTCTCTGTACTCCTGTGCTTGAGAACATGTGACAGTAAAACCTATTTCTAATTTTAACATCCCTTAGGGAAAGAAACAGCCATCCTTACCCTGGTCTGGCCTACACATGACTCCAGACCCACAGCAATGTGGTTGACTCTGAACTGCCCTCTGGGTAACAAAGGTTGGCTTTGACAGTACCGCCCCATCCCGTGAATGAATTAAAGGAAAAACCCTAGATGCCTTCAAGTGGTTAATAACTAATGGAGTTGTTTGTGAAGTGTAACCGATTTTCACACAGCAAGCTCCCAGAAATGATAAGATAATCTTTCCCAACAATGAGGGATTGGTTTTGGATGAGAACACGAGTTGGAAATCCTTTATCCTTTGTTAAACAGTTAGGAGATCTTTTACATCCAATGGGCTGACAGGAATTCAGACTGGTGAATGTTTAACTTAATTCCTTTATTTTTTAGTTTAAATTAAGAAAGACTTTATGTTAACTATGACCTTACTTAGAGTCTTAGAGTCATAGAGATGTGTACAGCACAGAAACAGAACCTTCAGTCCAACTTGTCCATGCTGACCAGATATCTTAAATTAATATAGTCCCATTTGCCAGCACTTGGCCCATATCCCTCTAAATCCATACCCATCTTCAAAGTTTGTGCGAAGATTTGTAGCTCGGGTGCTCGTTGTTGTGGTTCTGTTCGCCGAGCTGGAAGTTTTTGTTGCAAATGTTTCGTCCCCTGGCTAGGCGACATCATCAGTGCTTGGGAGCCTCCTGCGAAGCACTTCTTTGATGTTTCCTCCGGTGTTTATAGTGGTCTGTCCCTGCTGCTTCCGGTTGTCAGTTTCAGCTGTCCACTGTAGTGGTTGGTATATTGGGTTCAGGTCGATGTGTTTGTTGATGGAGTTTGTGGATGAGTGCCATGCCTCTAGGAATTCCATACCCATCTAGATGCCTTTTAAATGCTGTCATTGTACCAGCCTCCACCACTTCCTCTGGCAGTTCATTCCATTCACGCACCACACTCTGCGTGAACAAGTTGCCCCTTATGTCCCTTTTATATCTTTCCCTTCTCACCTGAAACCTAAGCCCTCTAGTTCTGGACTCCCCTAACTCAGGGAAGATTTTCTTCCTATTCTATGAAGGTAATGCTTAACTTTTTAACTCTGTTTCTCTTCCTACTTTGTAAGTAAGTTTTTGTACCTAGGTCTCTTTGTTCCTCATGTTAGATTAAATTAGATTGCCTCCAGTGTGGAAACAGGCCCTTAGCCCAACAAGTCCACACCGACCCTCCGAATAGTAAACCACACTTTCATTGTACTCATACAGTCATAGTGTCATAGAGTCACAGTGTCATAGAGCCATAGTGTCATAGAGCCATAGTGTCATAGAGCACAGAAACAGACCCTTCGGTCCAACTTGTCCATGCTGAACAGAGATCCCAACCCAATCTAGTCCCACCTGCCTGCTCCTGGCCCATATCCCTCCAAACATTTCCCATTCATGCACTTATCCAAATGTCTTTTAAATGTTGTAACTGTACCTGCATCCACCACGTCCTCTGGAAGTTAATCACACATGCGCATCACCCTCTGCACAAATAATTTGCCCCTCATGTCTTTTTTAACTCTCTCTCCTCTCACCTTAGAAATGTGCCCCTTTGTCTTGAAATCTCCCATCCTAGGGAAAAGACAATGACCATTAACTCTACCCCTACCTCTCATTATTTTATAACCTTCTATTAGGTCCCCGCTCAACCTCCTACACTCCAGTGAAAAACATCCCATCCTATCCAGCCTTTCTTTGTAACTCAGACCCTCCATTCCTGGCAACATCCTGGTAAATCTCTCCTGAACCCTCTCCAGCTTAATAATATCCTTTCTCTAATTGGACGGCCAAAAAAATTGGACGCAGTATTGCTCTTGAAGACAAGTAACAAGAAAATCTAAGTCTAAATCCATTCTACGTATGATATCTCAACCAGACAAAAACCAAAACAGCACCTTTGGCAGCATAGCATTCACTCAGTTGCACATTGCTTTATGTCACAGAGTTATAGAGTCATAGAGATGTACAGCATGGAAACAGACCCTTCGGTCCAACCCATCCATGCCGACCAGATATCCCAACCCAATCCACCCCCACCTACCAGTACGCGGCCCATATCCCTCCAAACCCTTCCTATTCATATACCCATCCAAATGCCTCTTAAATGTTGCAATTGTACCAGCCTCCAGCACATCCTCTGGCAGCTCATTCCATACACATACCACCCTCTGCGTGAAAAAGTTGCCCCTTTGGTCTCTTTTATATCTTTCCCCTCTCGCTCTAAACCTATGCCGTCTAGTTCTAGACTCCCCGATCCCAGGGAAAAGACTTTGTCTATGTATCTTATCCATGCCCCTCAATTTTGTAAACCTC
>NC_057717.1:92278767-92296223 GCF_004010195.1 Chiloscyllium plagiosum | reverse complement strand
GAATTAAACTCCATCTGCCGCTCATCAGCCCATTGGCCCATTTGGTCCAGATCCTGTTGTAATCGGAGGTAACCCTCTTCGCTGTCCACTACACCTCCAATTTTGGTGTCATCTGCAAACTTACTAACTGTACCTCTTATGCTCACATCCAAATCATTTATGTAAATGACAAAAAGTAGAGGGCCCAACACCGATCCTTGTGGCACTCCACTGGTCACAGGCCTCCAGTCTGAAAAACAACCCTCCACCACCACCTTTGAGCCAGTGCTGTATCCAAATGGTTACTTCTCCCTGTATTCCATGAGATCTAACCTTGCTAATCAGTCTCCCATGGGGAACCTTGTCGAACGCCTTACTGAAGTCCATGTAGATCACATCTACTGCTCTGCTCTCATCAATCTTAGCTCTCGATGACATTCTCTATGTCTCCAAGACTTTCAGATCTTGGGGTGATGGTGAGGATGGAGGCAAGATGCAACTCTGGGATGTAGCAAGGACCACTTTGCCCTCTTGCTGGTTACTCCCCGTGATGAAGCTCATTAGCTCTCGGTACAGCAACCTAGATTTGCCCGGATGTGCTGAAATGTCCCGAAAGGCTCGCCAGGGGCGTTGTGAAGTGAGGAATGACGACAAGCCATTCGAGGAGACAAAATCCAAAATAACTGCGGGTGCTAGAAAAACAGAAATTGCTGGAAAAGCTCAGCAGGTCTGGCAGCATCCGTGGAGAGAAGTCAGAGGTAACATTTCGGATCCGGTGACCCTTCCTCAGAATAGCTCTCTTAAGAAGATATTAGGACAAGGCAACTAACTCAGTGTGATCAGAGTTTAAGGAGTAATTTCAAGAAGGAGAGAGGGAAAGATCTCGGGAAAACATTCCAGAGCTTGGGATGCACTGAAAACATGCACACTCAAAGGGATTACAATACTATAGGCAAGATGTTGTGAAACTTGAAAGGGTGCAGAAAGATTTACAAGGATGTTGCCAGGGTTGGAGAATTTGTATGATAGGGAGAGGTTGAATAGGCCGGGGCTGTTTTCCTTGGAGCATCGGAGGCTGAGGGGTGATCTTATAGAGGTTTATAAAATCATGAGGGGCATAGATAGGATAAATAGACAAAGCCTTTTCCCTGGGTGGGGAAGTCCAGGACTAGAGGGCATTGGTTTAGGGTGAGAGGGGAAAGATTTAACAGGGCAATTTTTTCACACAGAGGGTGGTGCATGTATGGAATGAGCTGCCAGAGGAAGTGGTGGAGGCTGGTACAATCACAGCATTTAAAAGACATCTGGATGGGTATATGAATAGGAAAGGTTTAGAGGAATATGGGCCAAATGCTGGCAAATGGGACTAGTTTAATTTAGGATATCTATTCGGCATGGATCAAAGGGTTTGTTTTTGTGCTGTACATCTCCATGACTAATTTGAATAAACAGGAGGCAAGACTTCAGGGAGCACAGAGTTATCTATTGACATGTTGATTCTGAAGGACATTTTCAGCTTAATGCTCTGAAATGCAGAGCAATGGTGAGGGAGCTTTAATCTGATTGGGAGAGCTCATTGAGAGTTGGCTATAGGGACAGGCTTGTTTCACTAGCATTCCAGGCATCATTCCAATCTCCACACCCATCGATAACTCGAATCAATAATCTAATCACAAGACTGTCAGGAACGATTTCATTCAATTGAAATGCTCTATTGTGTGGATTTCTGCCATTTACACCCTTTGCGTTTCTGCGCAAGCCCCTTCAAGCAGTAACGTACCTGAAACACATACCCCTCTCCCCCCACCCCAGTCCCAGGACGTGTGGCTGTTCCTGCAGTTGCTCATGCCAAGAGCCTGCGCCTGCAGCTATGTACCACTAGGGAGGCTGTTGAGCTGCAGTAACTACACTCAGGTCTGGCTGACCAGAAAACTCTCCTGTACTACCTGCCCACTACAGGCTGGTCAACATGTTTACCACATCGCAGGGCCATCCATTTCTGAGGTGCGACTCAAACCCTGAGTGTTTGGCCCACTGCTAGGGAAGGTAATCACCACAAACACCAAAGTATAGCAAACAGGAACAGGAGGAGGCCATTCAGCCCTTCAAGCCTGCTCCGCCATTCAGTATAATCATGGCTGATCATCCAACTGCTTTCTCCCCCATCCTCTTTTCCTTTGCCCCCAAAAAACTTGTCCAACTCCTTCTTGAAAACTTTCAATGCTTTGGCCTCAGCTGCTTTCGTGATCATTCGGGGAGTCAAGGATTCCCGGAAAAGGCAGGAAAGTGGATGTTGGATCAGCCATGATCCTGTTGAATGGCAGAGCAGGGGAGAGGCTGAACGGCCTGCTCCTGTTCCCATTTCCGATGGTTTCATGGGCTGTTGTAGTGAATTCCATAGGCTCACTACTCTCTGGGTGAAGAAATTTCTCCCCATCTCAGCCCCATGACCATGTAATCCCTACGGCACTGTTCCCCATTCACACAGATTGTGGCTGGTATGCAGCATTTACTCACCTTTACTTCATAAACTTTAACAAAAGGTGAACAAAAATGTACCAATCTCAGATTTAAAATGAGTAACTTACGGAGCACCACAAGGAGATCGGAACTAGGAACAGGAGTAGGCCATTCGGCCCCTCGAGCCTGCTTTGCCATTTAATACTATCATGGTTGATCTCATCTTGGGCCACAACTCCATTTTCCTGTCTGCACTCCAATAACCCTTTAACTCATTACTGATTAAAAATCTGTCCATCTCTAGGTTTACTGAATGTCCCACTCATCCAACACACTCTAACTTCCATAGATTCATGGCCCTTTCAGAGAAATAATTTCTCCTCATCTCTATTTTAAATCTGCTACCCTTAATCTTCAAACCATGACTTCTTGTTCTAGATTGTCCCACAAGGGAAAACATCCTTGTTTTGTCCACGTTGTCTGTCCCCTTTATCCTCTTGCAGATCTCTGTGAGATCTCCTCTCATTCTCCTCAACTCCAGAGTATTGGCCTAAACTGTTCAATCTCTCCTCATAAGACAAACCCCCTCACCTCTGGAATCAATCTAGTGACCTTCCTCTGAACTGCCTCCAATGCAACTATATCCCTCCTCAAGTAATGGGACCAAAACTCTATACAATTTACCAGGTGCAGACCCACTCATGACTTGTATACTTGCAGCTATACTTCCCTATCTTTATACTGTGTTAGAACATAGCACAGGAACAGGCCCTTCGGCCTACTATGTCTGTGCCACCCATGAAGCCATTCTAAACAAATCCCACCTGCCTCTACCAGGCCCATATCCTTCTAGTCCCTGCCTGTTCATGACTCTGTCTAAATTCTTCTTAAACATCATTGGGCCGAAGGGCCTGTTTCCACACTTTAGGGAATCTAAATCTAAATCTAAATCTGCTTCTCCCACCTCCCCTGGAAGCATGTTGCAGGCACCTACTACCCTCTGTGTAAAAATCTTCCCTCCCACACCTTCTTTATATTTCCACCCCTCTCACTTTAATCCTATGCCCCCTAGTATTTGACATTTTCACCCTCAGGAGAAGACTCTGACCCTATCCATTCGTTCTCGTAATTTCATACACGTCTATCAGCTCATCCTTCAGCCTCCGACGCTCTGGTGAAAACAATCCAAGTTTGTTAGCCCCTCCCTATGCACTCCAATCCAGGCAACATCCTTGTAAAGCTCCACATCCTTCCTACAGTGTGGTGACCAGAACTGCATATAATACACCACATGTGGCCTCATTAAAGTTTTATGCAGCTACAACATGACTTGCCAACTTTTATACTCAATGGATGTGGGTTTGCTCGCTGAGCTGGAAGACATTCCATCACTATACTAGGTAACATCTTCAGTGCGCCTCCGAATAAAGCACTGGTGGTGCAGCCTGCTTTCTATTTATTTATATGTTTGAGTTTCCTCGGGCTGGTGATGTCATTTCCTATGATGATGTCATTTCCTGTGTTTTTCATGGGATTGTAAATGGGATCCAAGTCAATGTGTTTGTTGATATAGTTCCAGTTGGAATGCCATGCTCCTAGGAGTTCTCACGCGTGTTTCTGTTTGGCTTGTCCTCAGGTGGATGTGTTGTCCCAGTCGAAGTGGTGTCCTTCCTCTTCCATATGTGAGGATACTAGTGAAAGTGGGTCATGACGTTTTGTGGCTAGTTGATATTCATGTATGCTGGTGGCTAGTTTTCTGCCTGTTTGTCCAATGTAGTGTTTATACTCAATATCCTAACCAATGAGGCAGGCATGCTGTATGCCTTCTTTACCATCTTACCCACTTGTGTTGCCACTTTCAGGGAGCTATGGATTTACACTCTAAGATCCCTGTGTACGTCAGTGTTCCTCAGGGCCCAGGCACTTACTGTATACTTTCCTCTTGCATTTGACCTCCCACAATGCATCAGTTCGCATATTCCTTTCGCAAAAAGAAATGGCAACATTTCTTTTACCTTCAATTGTGATCAGTGGACTTGAATTTGAATGTCACAGTTTACAAGAAACTGCACTTCTTTATCATAACCATTGGCTTCCACTTGAGTGCGTCACTTTTACTTAGACATGTTAAGTTACTTGCTTTATTGAAAGATGCTTTGTCCCACACAAACACCTAGTGTACACCTATTGTACACATTGTTGCCAATTCCCATTGGACATATTCCAGGAGGTCTCGTGCACATGATCAGCCTCCAACTGCTCCATCTCCAGAACTCTACTACCCATTCTTCTACTAGTCACCCACCCCCACCCTCACCACCCCTGTAACCCGTCATCTTCTCATGGTTAACCCTTTGCTTACTTTATTTGATTTTGCCTGATTTTTGTCTCTCAATTCAGCAACCTCCTGTCTCCATGTTAACAGCAAGTTAAAAATAAGCACCATTTTGGTTTGGGAAATCCAAAACTGTTCCCATTCTCTATGTTATAGAAAACAGCCTGTTTCCTTGTCGGAGGGCATTGAACCGATGAATCTAACTTAATTGCCAGCTCAGGTCCGGAATATTTATACCGTCTTGGTCCATGGGTCTGATTGACAAGCCATTCCTGATGAAGGGCTCCTGCCCAAAATGTCGATTTTCCTGCTCCTTGGATGCTGCCTGACCTGCTGTGCTTTTCCAGCA
The DNA here is from genome assembly GCF_004010195.1 of Chiloscyllium plagiosum. NCBI lineage: Eukaryota > Metazoa > Chordata > Chondrichthyes > Orectolobiformes > Hemiscylliidae > Chiloscyllium > Chiloscyllium plagiosum. Next base: position 92,291,100 of record NC_057717.1, on the reverse strand, counting down.
CCACTCTAATCTAGCATCCACAGTGCTCACTTTCGCCAGATTGACAAGCCTGCCAACCTTCCCAGATCCAACCTGTGAAATACGTCTGACCTTCAGCCCTCTCCCCAATATGTCCTCAATGCCTCTCCTACTATTGACGCCCTTGATAACTGTGTCTTGATTTCATTTCGAAGCTCTCCCCACCTTCTGCTATGCCTCTACCCTTACAATCCTGTGGAGGCAATCCTCCCCTCTCCCTGGACCCTTACATAAAGCCCTTGTTGCTTCGCTCCCTGAGATCTTTCTTTAAATCATGGAGTTAAAGCCCACTTTGACCACTGTCCACCTAGCTTAGATTTCCTGTCGTGAGTTTTTTAATCAGATGTCCTGATGTTGTTGTTTCCAGTCAAGATCATGGGGGGGTGCATTCTGAGAAGATTCGACTGTTGAGTTGGCATTTTCCCAAACGAGCAGTATTGAAGGCTCAAGTTTCCGCCTGGCTGCGAATCTGTGAGCTTCTTAAAACACTTTCCGACTCTTTCACTGCGTGATGACAGTCTGCTCTGTGAATCAGCCTGAGTCATCTTTCTCATTAGCGGAGCACATTGACGTTGCTCGAGCCGATGGATAATGGGGTTTAACTGCAAAGGAACGATTCCTGGTTGCTTCTGTGTAATCAGGCAGACTAGCAAATGAGCACAACCCTTGTGTCATGTCTTTGATGACCTCTCTGGCCTTCATGGCCAGCAGAAGTAGACTCAATCCTTGCCGCAATGCTGCATCGCTTTTGAGAGGCTATGAGTGTTGTCTGCCAACACTTCCTGGCTATCTCATTATGTTAACAGGCTTTCTTATTACTGCTTAATCAGCCCATAAGCTACAGAACAGAGAAAAACAGCATCTAAAAGGATGGGAGAGGCAGGAACCTTCAACTTATTTAAGAATTATCTAGATTGGCATTTACACTTTACATGACATAGGAACTCTTGTGATAGTGTCCCTATCTTTGGACTGGGGGCATGGGTTCAAGTCTCACCTGCTGCAGACGTGTGCAATAACATCTCTGAACAGGGTGATTAGAATAAAATAGATTAAATAAATATAACTTTTAATGTTGCAAGGTGACGTGCATCACTATTGTGCTGCAGTGGTAGTGTCGCTACCTCTGGACTAGCAAGTCCTACTTGCTTCAGAAGTCTGTAATAACATCTCTAAGCAGGTTGGTTAGAAAATATCGACAAAATCATTGGGGGGGGGCAGGGGTGCTCTTGTGGTGCAGTGGTAGTGTCCCTACCTCTGAGCCAGGAGACCCAGATACAAGTCCTACCCATTCCAGAAGTGTGCAATGACATCTTCCAACACGTTGATTAGGAAATATCAACATAGCTACAGGCCAAGTGCTGGAAAATGGGGTTCGAACCAATGATTGTTCGTCACCAGGATGGGTCGAGGGCCACTTTCCATTCTTTAAATCTGACTCTGATACCTATCACCACTTCAGAATGTTTCAAAATCCCAACAAAGTACCTGGAAAACATAAACTGTTTTTTAGATTAGATTCCCCACAGTGTGGAAACAGGCCCTTTGGCCCCACAAGTCCACACCCACCCTCCGAAGACTAACCCACCCAGACCCATTTCCCTCTGACTAATGCACCTAACACTATGGGCAATTTAGCATGGCCAATCCACCCTGACCTGCACATCTTTGGACTGTGGGAGGAAACCCACACAGACACGGGGAGAACGTGCAAACTCCACACAGACAGTCACCCGAGGCTGGAATCGAACCCAGGACCCTGGTGCTCTGAGGCAGCAGTGCTAACCACTGAGCCACTGTGCTGCCCCTGTTGCAATGTAGAAACTAGAGCAGTCAGTCTTGTGCACAGGAAGATCCCAGAAACAGCTAGGTTGCAACTGTCTGTGTGGAGTTTGCACATTCTCCCCGTGTCTGCGTGGGTTTCCTCCGGGTGCTCCGGTTTCCTCCCACAGTCCAAAGGTGTGCAGGTCAGGGTGGATTGGCCATGGGAAATTGCCCATTGTGTTCAGGGAGGTGTAGGTTAGGTGCATTGGTTAGGGGAAATGTGGAGTAATAGGATGAGGAATGGGTCTGGGTGGATTATTCTTCAGAGGGTCGGTGTGGACTCATCAGGCCAAATGGCTTGTTTCCTCACTGTAGGGATTCTATGAATTCTAAAAGTGCATCGTGCAATGCAGTGCTTGGTTATAGACCACTTAGCAGTGAGGTGAGAGTGATGGACCTTGACATCAAGGCTATTTCGAACAATTGTGGCATCAACGTTCCCGAAGAAAACCGGAATCAATAGGCATCGCAGAAATCTGTTTGGTGGTTGGAGTCATACCTAACACATAGGAAGGTGGTCGAGGTTGTTGGAGGTCAGTCATCTCAGCTCCAGGATATCTCTGCAGGAGTTCCTCAGGATAATGTCCTAAGCCCAACCACCTTCAACTACTTCCTCCCTCTACAAGGATTTCAGTGAGTCCCTCTCTCACCAGCATCTGCAGTCCTCACTTCCTACTTCATCAATGACCTTCCTTCCAACAGAGGGTCAGAAGTGGGGATGTTCACCGATGATAGCACAATGTACAGCACCATTCGCGACTCCTCAGGTAATGAAGCAGTCCGTGTTCAAATGCAACAAGATCTGGACAATGCCCAGGCCTGGGCTGACAAGTGGCAAGTAACATTTGCGCCACACAACTGCCAGGTTATGACCGTCATCAATCTAACCTCAGCCCCTTGATATTCAATGGTGTTATTATCACTGAATCCCCTACTATGAGCATCCAGGGAGTTATCATTGATTAGAAACTTAACTGGACTCAACACATAAATACAGTGGCGACAAGAGCAGGTCAAAAGCTAGGAATATGGTGGTAAGTAACACACCTCCCGACTCCCCAAAGCCTATCCACTATCTACAAGGCACACGTCAGGGGTGTGATGGAATACTCCCCACTTGCCTGGTTGGGTGCAGCTCCAACAAAAAACTCTAGAAACTTGACACCATCCAGGACAAAGCAGCCCCTGCTTGATTGGCACCACATCCACAAACATCCACTCACTCCATCACCGACGCTCAGTAGCAACAGTGTGTACCATCTCCAAGATGCACTGCAGAAATTCACCAAAGATCCTCAGACAGCACCTTTCAAACCCACAACCACTCCCATCTTGAAGGACAAGGGCAGCAGATACAAGGGAACGCCACCATCTTCAAGTTCCCCTCCAAGATACTTCCCAAACTGACTTGGAAATATATCACCATTCCTTCACTCTCATTGGGTTAAAATCTGGAATTCCCTCCCTCATGGCATTATGGGTCTATCTACAGCAGGTGGACTGCAGCGGTTCAAGAAGGCAGCTCACCACCACCTTCTCAAAGGGCAACTGGGGACAGGGCAATAGATGCTGACCAGCCAGAGATACCCACATCTCACCAATGAACTTTAAAAATTAGAATGATTGCAGTTTCCCCTCTTAGTGACTAATTCATTTTTCTGTCAGACTTTAGCAGGGAGGGACACTTGACAAGCATGTTTCACATCAGGTATTTCATTGGATGTCATTGCCTTATAGAAATATTTTTAAAAAAGTTTTAAGTTGCGCTGTCCACTGTTTTGGCTAAACCATAGAGTCAGAGCCCACTCTATCAATACCTTTCCTTATTAAATGTCCCTCAGCATGTCTCCACAACATAGGCTCATCTTGTTCTGTTGTTTTCACTGTCTAGGCCATGGGTTTGTTCTGGTGAGGAGTATACTGACATGGAAATGATAACTCTCCATAGATGATGCTAGACCTGCTGAGTTCTTCATCAGTTTCTGTGTGTCTTTTCTCTTGTGTGCTGCTACAACAGTTTAGACAAGATTCAACTGTTGTGCTGTCATATCTCTGGAGAAGAAATCTTTGAATCTTACACTTACCAGAATCTCCAAGGGCTGCTTCACGTCTGATGTATGTCTCCTCTCAAACTAACGTTGTTGCGATTTCATGAAATTAACGTCTTTGAGTTCAGGTAGGAATCAGGAATTACTCAGCAGCAACTATTCCTTGCTCTGCAAGACTTACTGGGGTAAAAAAAAACTGTTCAGGCTTTTAATTTTGGCTATTCATTCGTAAATCTGTACACTTGCAGGCTGCATGACGGAACTGGATTAACACAGGAGCAGGAGTGAGCCATTCATCACTAGAGAGTCATAGAGCTTTTACAGCACAGAAAGAGGCTCTTTGGCCCATCATATCAATGCTGGTCAGTGTTCCCACTCCAATGTTTGTCCACCTGGGTTCTTTCTCCTATCTATATTTCTAGGTTATTTTTTCCCATTCAAAATTTCCCAAGATCCTGTTGTGAATATGTTTATTTATACAGTGATAGAGTCATAGAGATGTACAGCACAGAAACAGACCTTTCCGTCCAACTAATCCATGCCAACTAGATATCCGAAATTAATCTAGTCCCATTTGCCAGCATTTGGTCCATATCCCTCTAAAACCTTCCTGTTCATATACCCATCCAGATGCTTTTTAAATGCAGCAATTGTACCAGCCTCCACCACTCCCTCTGGCAGCTCATTCCATACACACGCCACCCTCTGAGTGAAAAGGTTGCCCCTTATGTCCCTTTAATTTGGAGTAAATCTATGCATTCAAACGTTGGATTTTGTAATTTTTCTGCATTATTGCCATTGACTAAATTTGTTCCCATCTCATGGTGGTGGTGCCGAAGTTGTACAGAATGGTTTTGTCATCAGATTTGATGCTCGGATCCATTCCATTTTGGTTTGGAAATTATTCAGTATCGTTTTTTTTTCCAAAACGTACAGTGCCAGTCATCAAACATCCAAATGCCCGAATCCCATTTTCTAGAACTTGGCCGTTGCCTCGGACACTAAGTGTTGCGAATATTCGTCACAAGAATTTTTAAGACTCAATGCTTCCTCCCTCTACCACCCTTTTAGTTAGTGAGCTCCATGCTCCCGCCCACCCTCTGGGTGAAAAGGCTTCAATTCCTCTCTGAACTGCCTGCCCCTTAGCTTAAAACTGTGCCTCCTGGTTATTAACCCCTCTATTCAGGGGACAGGTTTCTCCCTCGCTGTCCTCTCTATGCCCCTTGGAGCTTTGCACAGCTCAAACAGGTCACCCTTCAGCCTCTTCTGTTCTGAGGAATACAAGCTCCTTCTGTCTAGTCTCTCTACATGGTTGAATCACTCCAGCAACATACTGGTGAATGTCATAGAACCCCCTACAGTACGGAAGGAGGCCAATTAACCCATTAAGTCCACACAGACCCTCTGAAGATCATCCCACCCAGACCGCCTGATCCCTGCATTTCCCGTGGCTAATCCATTCAGCCTGCACATCCCTGGACAATATGGGACAATTTAACATGGTCAATCCACATAACCTGCATATCTTTGGACTGTGGGAGGAAACCAGAGCACCCGGAGGAAATCCACGCAGACACGGGGAGATTGTGCAAATCCCACACAGACAGTCGCCCGAGGCTGAAATCAAACCCGCTACCCTGGCGCTGTAAGGCAGCAGTTCTGGATGTAGGTTTGCTTGCTGAGCTGGAAGGTCCATTTCCAGGCGTTTCATCACCCTATTAGGTAACATCTTCAGTGGGCCTCCAGGGGAAGCACTGCTGCTGATTCCTCCTTTCTATTTATATGTTTGGGTTTCTTTGTGCTGGTGATGTCATTTCCTATGGTGATGTCATTTCCTGTTCTTTTTCTCGGGGGGTGGTAGATTGGATCTAACTCGATGTGTTTGTTGATAAGAGTTCCGGTTGGAATGCCATGCTTCTAGGAATTCTCGTGCATGTCTCTGTTTGGCTTGTCCTAAGATGGATGTGTTGTCCCAGTCGAAGTGGTGTCCTTCCTTATCTGTATGTGGGGATACTAGTGAGAGTGGGTCATGTAGTTCATGTATCCTGGTGGCTAGTTTTCTGCCTGTTTGTCCAATTTGTTACAGGCCTTGCACAGTATTTTGTAAATGACATTAGCTTTGCTCATTGTCTGTATAGGGTCTTTCAAGTTCATTAGCTGCTGTTTTAGTATGTTGGTGGGTTTGTGGGCTACCATGATGCCAAGGGGTCTGAGTAGTCTGGCAGTCATATCTGAGATGTCTTTGATGTAGGGGAGAGTGGCAATACACAGGTATCATCAGTAGTACTTCACCTGGAGGCCTACTGAAGATGTTACCTACTAGGTGACGAAACATTTGGAAATGAACCTTCCAGCTCAGTGAGCAAACCTACATCCAGAACCTCAACCTGAGCCTCAAATCTTCTCAAAACTCAGTGAGGCAGCAGTGCTAACCAGAGAGACCCGTCTCCTCTGCATCCTCTGTCGTGCAATCACATCCTACAGTGTGCTGACCAGAACTGCACACTGCCCTCTAACTGTAGCCTAACTCATTTTCCAAACAACTCCATTGTAAGCCCCCACTCAAATAAAAGTTAAAGTCAAAAAGTGTGGTGCTGGAAAAGCAAAGCAGGTCAGACAGCATCCGAGGAGCAGGGGAGTCAACTTACCTGGTCCTGATGAGGGGCTTATGCCCGAAACATTGACTCTCCTGTTCCTTGGATGCTGCCTGACCGGCTGTGCTTTTCCAGCGCCACACTCTCGACTCTGATCTCCAGCACCGGCAGTGTTCACTTTCTCCAAATAATAGTTAAGGCTAATCATCAATAATTATTCTGTCCGAAGGTGCTGGCTAAATTGCTGAACATTTTAATTTTGTTTCAGCAATGATCAGCACTTATTTTGACCTGTTAGATAACGCTACCATGTATATGCATCAAAGGCAAAGTGGTAGAATTGAGATCGAGATAAGCCACAATTAAATTGAATGTTAGAAAGTCTGGTGTACTCTACTTCCCCATGTTCCCATGGTTTCACTTGCTCCTCAATCAAACAGATTAACACCTGTTCAATGTCACTGCTAAATAGTTTAGAACCCAAATTCAGTATTATCGAAAATCCAATTTAATGTTAATTCCTCTAAGTGGGAAACGTGAGACAAAGAAACAATTGAATTATGCAGACTAGAGTAAAACACATTAAGTTAATTTCTTTTCTTAATATTCCTCAGAAAAAAAATCTGAATATTTTTAAAGCGGTCAGGTTCTGGATACATTGATACAGAAGAAAGCCATCAGCCCTTTGCAGTCATTCTGCATTCAGGTATATGATGGCTGCGCAACTGATCTATCTGCTGTCTATCTGTTTTCACAGAAGAAAAATCTATCCATCTCACTTTTGAAATGTTGATTTGGTCTCCAGCCTTGATAGCATCTTGGGCAAAATGTCCCAGTATTTTTTGTGGACAGAAATGTTGGCTAAACAATTGAACAATCAACTTTTAGGATGTTGTCCCTTTTGTTCTGCATGCCTGAGTTGCAAATTATACTGGATCAGCAACTGATAAAAAAAATCATAGAATCCCTCCGGGGTGGATAGAGACCATTCGGCTCATTAAGTCTGTACTGAGCCTCCATCCAGACCCAGCCCTCTACCCCTACCTGGGGACCTGGATTCAATTCCAGCCTCGGACGACAGTCTGTGCAGAGCTTGTACGTTCTCCTTGTGTCTGCATTGGTTTCCTCCAGTTTCCTCCCACAGTGTGCAGGTTAGGTGGATTGGCCATGCCACACTGCCCATTGGGTCCACAGATGTGTAGGCTAGGTGGGTTAGCCATGGGAAATGCAGGGTTGCAGTGATAGAGTAGAGGGGTGGGTCTGGCCTCTGCCCTCTCGACTCTGTTCAGAGGTAATGAGGGTTGGGCAATATGGGCCCACATCTTATAGAAGAACCCATCTGGTTAGCTAATGCCCTTTAGGACATCCTTACCTGGTCTAGAGTCCATGTGACTCCAGTCCATTGGCAATGGGGTTGAGTCTTACCTGCCCTCTGGACCATCAGGGATGGATGAAACAGACGGTCTAGTTAACAATGTCCAAGAATGAATAAGAAAGGGTATATGGGATGTGCACTGACCCACAACGTAATAAACCCATGAACCCTGACCCACAACGCAATGGCCAATGCATCACAACTGAGCATCACAACACCTCTCATTGTTGCAGCCGCCTGGGAGATATAAGGAACTAGGGAGGGAAGCAATAAAACTCAGGGCTGGTCACTGGGGAGCCCTCTGCAGTACATCATCTGTAGCACTCTTTTACTGGACCAGGAGTCTTGTCAGCACATGCCCCATATGTCCTTTCTCATTCTAGCTAGGCCACCTTTTATCATCCGTCCCTGATGGCCCAGAGGGCAGGTAACAATCAACCACATTGCTGTGGGTCTGGAGTCACATGTAGGCCAGCTCAGGTAAGGATGGCAGTTTCCTTCCCCAACGGGCATTAGTTAACCAGATGGGTTTTACCAACAATAGATTCATAGCCATTGTTAGACGTTTTATTAAATTCAAGTTTGACCATCTGCTTGGCAAGATTTGAACTGGGATCCCCAGAACCTTACCTGGGTCTCAGTATTGACAGTCCAGTGATAATTCCATCAGCCTATTGCCTCCCTGTTAAGGATAGAAGATTTCTTTTGCTAAAGGACATGAGTGAATCAGATGACTTATAACAATAATTAGCATGGGTTATATGGTGACTTTCAGATAGCTTTTTCTTCCTTTAGTTTGGAAACTTATTTCAATTTCACCATCTGCCGTGGCAGAATTTGAAGCCGAACATTAGCCTGAAGGTCAGGACTATGGGGAGAAAGTGAGGACCGCAGATCAGTGTCGAGAGTGTGGTGCTGGAAAAGCACAGCAGGTCAGGTAGCATCCGAGGAGCAGGGAAATTGACGTTTTGGGCATAAGCCCGTCATCAGGAATGAGGTTCCAGCTTATGAGTCCAATGACATTGCCACGTTGCCAATGCCTTGCCCTTGAACGGAAAAAAAATCCAGGCTAACATCCCAAGGCAGAGTGCAATAATGTCTGAAGTGCCATTTTTCAGATGAGGAACTCCACTGAGATCCTTGGTGCTATCTCATGTTGGGGGCAATCCATGCTGAGGACCAGGGGAATGATCTGCAGTCTGTCGGCAAATATTGGCCCCTCAACTAACAGCATGAAAAGTAGCGTATCTGATCATTACCACCCCCTGGGCTTTCTGTGTGCAAATTGGCTGGTGGCTTTTCCCATCATACAACAGTGACGACACTTTGGAAACACTTCATTGGCTGTTGAGCACTTTGGAAGACCCAACGCTCATGGAAGGTGTTGCATTAACGTAAGTCTCTCGCTCATTTTTTTTGACCTCAGGCAGTCGAAAGCAGTCTGGGAGTTGACAGAGGCCAGGAGCTATCAAGAAAGACAATGAAACACTCTTTACAATTGGGAAGTTGGGGCTTTAGTCTGCAGTCAATCAGATGCTTGTGTATCAGCCATGTGTTCCAGCACTCAGTATATGACACTCACAGTAACTATCTGCTTATTGAAAAGAGTCCCAGTTTGGAGTTGGGTAGACACACCTACCAAACCTAAATAATACATTACAGCAGTCAGCGGAGGTAACATGTTTATTAATAATGACAAGTAATTGATTTCATGAATAGTAATAAAGCCCTGCAGCATTAATATTTTATAAAATGAATGAGAATAGAGGTTACCTGTATCATTAGGCAAATAGCTTCATTGTGGTTGAGCACTGCGAAATACTGAGGTCACTATGTACTTGGGAATAGACTGGTTACCTGCCAATCCAGATTCAGACTAATGTATTTGTTACCCTTCTGCAAGTTGGCACAGAGACAGAATTCGTTGTTTTCAGCCAAAAGATTATTTATCTCTCTCTCATTTGAGCTCATCTGAGATGAATCAGCTTCCAAATCTTTTACTTCCTACAGCTTTGCGTTTGGAAGTGCTTCCTGTCCATCAAATGACACTCTACAGCCAGGCTTCATTGTGTGTGGACAGTAGGATTAGTAGGCCAACATTTGCTCCCTAACAAAACCTCAGCCATATGACCTTTCACCTTTATCATCTGACCCCAACCCATGTCGCCTCTTGTGATGCCACCTCTGTACCTGTTGAGATTCAATACAACCCCAAATGATAATCAGAGAGAGAGAGGTCGCGCTCTAACTTTGCTGATACATTATCGAAAGACTGTTCTGTGAACTCCATCACCCAATGCCAGTCAAGCCATTAGCCCACATGCCCATGTTTAACTCTCTCTAGCCTTCACACAGCTGGACATTAACCAACCAATCTTGCAACCCTGCCCGCACTGCGTTATTTAAACCCAGTGAGAGGCAGCACCGTGACATCATCACAAGATTGCTCCAGGGTCTGAATGTCTTTAAAGAATGTAAATATTCCCACAAGACGGCCTTCTCTGATGCTACGCTGCGCTATAATTTAGAGTTATTATTGCACCTTCCTCAACCCAAACTCCAAAAGTTCCACCTTTCTGGTAATTGCTCTGCTTTTCTGGGCTTTTTGATCTCAAGCTCAGTTCACCGAGCCAACCACTGGTGATTTATTCTGCCTTCTCTCTTCACGATTGGCAACATCCTCCATTGTGGATTGTGACCCTGCGCACTGGGGCGAATTTCCGCCTCCTCATCCTGTCACCCTCACAGCCGCCTCGCACCAAATCCCACCCGGCTCTCACCTTCCTATTTCCTCTCATGCCAAAGGGAGAGAATAAAATATCACGCAGGTGACTTGAAAATCTTCACAGATTCAGACAGGATGTACATTCAAGACAGGAAGTGACCCAGCACTCAGAAACCATATGACTCATAGTAGCATTACGAAACAAATAGGTAAACAGATTATGGAAAGATGTAGAGGCAATAGGGTAGTGGTGATGGGAGATTTTAATTTTCCCAAGATTGACTAGGATAACTTAGCGTCAGAGGTCTGGATGGGGTGAAATTTGTAAGAAGTGTCCAGGAGAGTTTTCTGGAGCAGTATGATAATAGTCCGATGAGGAAAGGGGCCATACTGGACCTGGTATTGGGGAATAAGCCAGGCCAGGTGGTAGAAATTGTGGTGGGGGATTTCTTTGGGAACATTGACCACAATTCTGTAAGTTTTAGAATACTTGTAGACTAAGATGAGAGTGGTCCTAAAGGAAGAGTACTAAACTGGGCCAAGGCCAATTATATCAAAATTAGGCAGGAGCTCGGAAATGTGGATTGGACACAGCTAGTTGAAAGGAAGTCCACATTTGAGATGTGGGAGGCTTTCAAAGATAGGTTAAAGATAATGCAGGATAGGCAGGTCCCTTTGAAGGCAAAGGATAGGAAACGCAAGATTCGTGAGCCATGGATGACAGAAGAAATTGTACAACTAGACAAGAGGAAAAGGGAAGCGTACATAAGGTCTAGGCTGCTAAGAACAGAATGGGTCCTGGAGGAATATCGGAAGAGGAGGACAAGTCTTAAATGAGGAATCAAGAGGGCTAAAAGGGGTCATGAAATAGCTTTAGCAAGCAGAATTAAGGAGAACCCCAAACATTTTAGTCTTATATAAGAAGCAAGCGGGTAACTAGAGAAAGGATTGGTCCACTAAAAGATAACGAAGGATGGCTGTGTGCTGAACCTGAGAGAATGGGTGAGATCCTGAATGATTACTTTGCATCAGTGTTGACCGGATGGGATCTATCCCAGGTTGCTGAAGGAGGCAAGAGAGGACATAGCTAGGGTCCTGACAGATATCTCTGTGGCATCCTTAAACACAGGTGAGGTGCCGGAGGACTGGAGGGTTGCTCATGTTTTCCCCCTGTACAAGAAGGGTAGTAGCGACATTCCGGGTAACTACAGACCAGTGAGCCTGACAACAGTGGTGGGGAAGTTGCTGTAGAAGGTACTGAGGGATAGGATCTATTCATATTTAGAAAAGAATGGGCTTATCAGTGATAGGCAACATGGTTTTGTGTGGGAGAGATTGTGCCTTACCAACTTAATAGAGTTCTTCGAGGAAGTGACCAAGTTGTTCGATGAAGGAAGGGCTGTAGATGTCATATACATGGACTTTAGTAAGGTGGTTGATAAAATTCCCCATGGTAGACTAATGGAGAAAGTGAAGTCACATGGTGTGCAGGGTGTTCTAGCTAGGTGGATAAAGAACTGGTTGAGCAACAAGAGACAGAGAGTAGCAGTTGAAGGGAGTTTCTCGAAATGGAGAAAGGTGACCAGTGGTGTTCCACAGGGGTCAGTGTTAGGGCCACTGTTGTTTGTAATATACATAAATGATCTGGAAGAGGGCACTGTTGGTATGATCAGCAAGTTTGCAGATGACACGAAGATTGGTGGAGTAGCAGAAAGCATAAGGGACTGTCAGAGAATACAGGAGGATATA
>NC_057717.1:92259616-92278549 GCF_004010195.1 Chiloscyllium plagiosum | reverse complement strand
AAAAGGAGATTGAGGGGGGACCTGATTGAGGTTTACAAAATCATGAAGGGTATAGACAGGGTGGATAGAGACAAGCTTTTTCCCAGGGTGAAGGATTCAATAACGAGAGGTCACGCTTTCAAGGTGAGAGGTGGAAAGTTTAAGGGGGATACACGTGGCAAGTACTTCACACAGAGATTGGTGGGTGTTTGGAAAGCATTGCCAGCAGAGGTGGTAGAGGCAGGCACGGTAGATTCATTTAAGATGTGTCTGGACAGATGCATGAGTAGGCGGGGAGCAGAGGGATACAGATGCTTAGGAACTGGGCGACAGGTTTAGACAGTCGATTTGGAACGGCTTAGGCTTGAAGGGCCGAAGGGCCTGTTCCTGGGCTGTAAATTTTCTTTGTTCTCTTTGTAAAACAGGAAAAGGCTATACATGTTTTTTTGAAAAAAAATATTCACAGGGTGAGGGTGTCTCTGGGTGGGCCAGCATTTGTTGCCCATCCCTAATTGCCTGGAGATAAGTTGAGAGCCACTTCTAGAATATCTCAATTCTGGTCTCCCTGCTGCAGGAAGGTTGTGGTTGAACTTGAAAGGGTTCAGAAAAGATTTACAAGAATGATGCCAGGGTTTGGCAGGTTTGAGCTACAGGGAGAGGCTGAACAGGCTGGGGCTGTTTTCCCTGGAGCGTCGGAGGCTGAGGGCTGACAATATGGAGGTTTATAAAATTATGAGGGGCATGGATACGATAAGTAGACAATGATTTAGCTATCCTTTCCTAAAGGACATCAGTGAACGTGATGGGCTCCCCCCTCCCCCCCCCCAACAATCAACAATGGTTTCATAGTCATTATTAGAATTTGTAATTCAGAGTTATTTTCAAAAAATAAATTCAAATTTCCCCAGCTGGCATTCAAACCCAGCTCCCCAGAGCATGACCAGGGTCTCTGGATTATTAGGAGAAAGTGAGGTCTGCAGATGCTGGAGATCAGAGCTGGAAATGTGTTGCTGGAAAAGCGCAGCAGGTCAGGCAGCATCCAGGGAACAGGAGAATCGACGTTTCGGGCATAAGCCCTTCCTGAAGAAGGGCTTATGCCTGAAACGTCGATTCTCCTGTTCTCTGGATTATTAGTCAAGTGGCAATATCACTAAACCATCTCCTCATTTGCTGACTACCTGGAGTCACCTGGTCTCACCCAGACCGTAACCATTCACTACATGACGACATTTATCCCTGCGTCAGCTACCAATCACCTTTTGGTGAATATCCTGTGGTTCCCGACATCTCTATAAATTGTTTCTGTCGAGTTTCGCCTTCTCATCTCTCCTCTTCACCTTCTCTTTCCCCAAGGAGAGCAGCTTCAGACACCTCGTGTAGTTTCTCATTCCTGGAATCATTGCCATAAGCCTTTCTCTGCACCCTCTCCAGTGTTGGCACCTCCTTCCTGGTCCAGTAGGTTAAGGGGTTGGGTTAGGGTTAGGGTTAGTTTTAAGGTTAGGTTTACGATTAGGGCTAGGGTTAACGTTAGGATTAGGATTAGGATTCGGGTTAGGATTAGGATTAGTTACGGTTAGGGTTTGCATTAGGGTTAGGGTTAGGGTTAGGGTTAGATATAGGGTTAGGGTAGCTTTTGTCCAAATTGTCTTGGGACCATTCCCCATTCAGTTGGACTGATACAACAAGCTGAATCCTTGATCAAATAGATCCACTGCCAATCTTTATGAACCTGGTTTGACACATGGCTGTTTCTGTTTTGAGGATTGAGAAGAGATCAGCTCACCATCCTTTCATTTCTCATATTACTCTTCAAATAGGGGACCTTAGTGTTGGCAATATGTTAATTGTGAGACCTGATCTTTCTTCTGAATTCTCCTATGGGACGTGGGCATTGCTGGTTGAAAAAGCATTTATTGTCCGGTCCCTAATTGCCCCTTGAGATAGACCTTCTTGAATCGCTGCAGTCCATGTGGCTGTGTGTAGATCCATAAGGCCAATTATTGAACAGCGGAACAGGCCCGAGGGGCTGAATGGCCGACACATGCCGCAAATATGTATCTGATCAATAGATTTGCAGCTACTGAAGGGAATGAAGAGAGTCAGGACTAAGCTGGGGGGTGTGGGGGTTGTGGTTAGGGAGTGGTTGAGGGAGAGGTTCAGTCACTGATTCCACGGTAGGGGCTAACGTCTTGTCATCCTGCTTAGATTCCGATTAAACTCGCCTATTCACAGCAGGTGTGTTTCAGCATGTTTTAAACCCCGGTGTCGGATGTTCCCCAGAGATGCTGAGGTGAAACTAAAAGTCTCTGTGATAACGAAGGTAAAAGCACGTGGGATCTGGGGTAACTTGGCAAGTGGGCTTAGTGATAGGAGACAGAGGGTGGTGATAGGAGGCTGTTTGTGTGACCGGAGCCGAGTGTGCAGTGGTGTACCACAGGGATCAGGGCTGGGCCCTGCGGTGTTGGTGATATTCATCAATGACATAGATGAGAATGTGGGGAGGGTGATGAGTAAGGTTGGTCAGGTGACTGATGCTGAGGAATGAACCTGGTAGGTTCCAGGATGTGAGTGCATTGGTCAGATGTGCAGATGGAATTTAACCCTGAAAACTGGGAGACCATATACTTTGGATGAAGGAACAAGATGAGGGAGTACTCAATGAATAGCAGGAAGGTGGCAGGATAGGTTAATAGGGTGGTTAAGAAGGCATAAGGGACATATGGTATAGATTATAAGAGCGAGGCCGAGGGTGGGGGCGGGGGGGGAGAGGTTATTGTTGGAGTTGTACAGGACTTTGGTGAGGCCACAGCTGGGAAACTGTATGCAGTTCTGGTCAGGAAGGATGTGATTGCACTGGAGAGGGTGCAGAGGAGATTCACCAGCACGTTCCCTGGGATGGAGTATTTCAGCGATGGAGAGAGGCTGGTGTGTAAGATTATAAAGGGCATGGACAGAGGGATAGGGAACGGTTGTTTAACCACAGGGTCAACAACAAAGGGGGCATAAATTTAAAGTGGAAGGCATGAGGTTTGGAGGGATTTGAGGAAAAATATTTTCACCCTGACAGTGGCAGGGCTCTCGAATGCACCGCCTGGGAGGACAGTTGAGTGCGAAATTACATGGATGAGCACTTAAAACATCCTAACATTCAAGGCTACGGGCTTAATGTGGGAAAGTGGGATTAGTGTAGGGAACAAAATTGTTTAGCGAGTACAGCCTCAATAGACCGAAGGGTCTCTGCCGCACTCTACGATTCTATGATTCAGGTGGAAAGACACTGCCTTTAGCAAAACTTCAAGGTACATAGACAAAACACAAGACTTGAGACTCAGATTGGCTGCAAGCTCTGTTGGAGAATTGCCAGCGGATAATAACAATCTGTTTTGTGATAGATTCACAGGCAATCACCCAATGCAATAAAATAATTATCTGTTTTCCCATCTCCCACTGATAGCTGTGACTCCATTGTGTGGATTTGGCTTCGGTGATGAAACATCGGGCTGAAGGGTGGGGGTGGGAGCGGAGGGGGAAGGGGAGAGAAATAAACATATTTCAGTTCTCGAGCTGAAATGTATTTCTTTTTACGCAAAGCCACGGCTTATCCTCTCCAGAAATTCAGATCCACAGATGGGCCGAGACTTCTTTGATGCCGGTGAAAGAAGTGAGGACTGGATACCGGGAGGAGCATTCTTGCTTTTTAATAACCAGCCTGCAAGGTTCCAATTAACATTCTGCAATCTCATTAAATCCCATTTATTTCTGCACTGGTGCATGCTGTGCTTTTTTAAAACCCCTCATCAAAAGCGACATTATCTGTCACGTCAGATCAAAGCAAGGGGCAACTCTGGGTGAAGCAGAAAGCACGTGATAAATCAACATGGAGATTAATGTTAGATGCCTCTCTCAGCTCACCTATTTCCCTTCCAACAGAGGGCCCTTGCTTTGTTTTCTATTGTTTTTTTTTCTGGTAGCTTTATCGTCTCTTCTCTGATAATTAAGAAAGCACATGTTTTGTCAACATGTGTTTCAACTTGCACCAGTCAGGCACGGTGGCACAGTAAAATGGATTGACCCACTTGCCTAACGTCATGTGGATTCTCATGAGTAAATGCACTGCTGTGGAGAGCACACCATTAATGATGATTGATGTTTTCTATTGTTTTTTTTCTGGTAGCTTTATCGTCTCTTTTCTGATAATTAAGAAAGCACATGTTTTGTCAACATGTGTTTCAACTTGCACCAGTCAGGATAGTTTTACATGTAAAATGGATTGACCCACTTGCCTAACGTCATGTGGATTCTCATGAGTAAATGCACTGCTGTGGAGAGCACACCATTAATGATGATTGACAGTTCACTGCCACAGCTTTGTTTAAGATTTAACCAGGCAGGATTCTAAGATTATTTCCCCTGATTCTAAACTCACCAGCTAAGGAAAACATTCTATCTTCTAAGGTGTTTGTGAATCTCAATGCAATCTCTTCCTCTTTCAGAGAAACTGTGGGGCCAATTTCCTCAACCTCACCTCATGGGATAGTCCTGTAATCCTAAGGTTTATTCTGGTGAACCTCATCCACAGTGTCTCCATGGCAGGTATATCCCAGTTAGATAAGGAGACCAAGACTCACTCCAGCTGAGGTCTTACTAAGGTTCAGGCTATTGCAACGGTGCACCTTCACTCCTGCATTTAGTCCCACTGTGATGAAGGCCAAAGGACCATGTGCCTTCCTAATTGTTCACTGCATTGACATGTTCACTTTCATGAACACAGACATCCAGGTTTCTTTGGACACCAACACTTCCCAACCTCTCACCATTTAAGAAATGGGCTGCCTTTCTGTTTCTTTATTGTATCAAAATGGATAATTTCACAAGCGCACATTAAATTCACAGGATGTGGGCATTGTTGGCAAGACTGGAGCTTTCTTTGAACGCGCTGGCTTCTTGAATATAATGAAGTGACCTGCCGAGCAACTTTGGAGGCGAGGAGAAAGGGAGGCTTGCAGATGCTGGAGACCAGAGTCCAAACTGTGGTGCAGGAAAAGCACAGCAGGCCAGGCAGCACCTGAGGAGCAGGAGAATTGACATTTCGGACATAAGCCCTCCATCAGGAATGAGGCTTGTGGGTCGGGGCTGAGAGATAAATAAGAGGGTGGTGGGGTTGAGGGGAAGGTAGCTGGCGAAAGCGATAGGTGGATGAAACTGAGGGAGAAGGTGATAGGTCGGGGGGGGAGTGATGGACAGGCCTGGAGGGTGGTGCCGGGTTGGAGAGTTGGGACTGGGATAATGTGGGTGGAGGGGAAATGAGGAAACTGTTGAAATCTACATTTAGAAGGATGTGGGCCACATGCAGGGAAATGGCGTTAGAGTGGTTGGACATTTCGGTCAGCATGGACCAATTTGGACCAAAAGGCCTGTTTCTGTGCTGTAGGACTCCATGACACTTTCACTGGATGACTGAGTTTTCCATGAAAGACTCTCCTCCTCTCAGCGTCTCCCCTCGCTTGACCATGTGGTGACTCTCAGGTAAAACCACCACCACAGGATCATAGAATCCCTTCATCATAGAAGGAGACCATTCAGCCCATCATGCCTGTTACTGACTCTCCGAAGATCATCCCCTCCAAACCCAGCCCCTTACCCTATCCCAGTAACCCTCGCATTTTCCATGGCTAACCCACCTAGCTTGCACATTCTGGGGCAAGTTAGCACGGCCCAGTTCACCAAACCTGTACATCATTGGACTGTGGGAGGACACCAGAGCACCCAGAGGAAACCCACACTGGCACAGGGAGAAGGTGCAAACTCCACTCAGAGAGTTACATGAGGCTAATGGGAGAGCAACCCCATGATCTGTTAGGATTATATTGACTTTACATTAGGCTTTTCACTTTTCTGTTTATTTTTAATCCATTAAGGAGTTCACCACACACACACTGGAAAGGACTAATCTGTCTGTGCAAACATTCTTTGGATCAGGCTGAGGAGAAGTTTCCTCTGCACACCACATTGTAGTTCACAGGCAATCTTCATTCTAAACGTCATTGGGTGTATGGACTGCTGCACTTGTATAAGTTAATCAAAACCACTTTACACACTACAAAATGGCGACCTTCAAGAGCAAATCAAACTGTAGAACAATGGCTCTCTGAAGGAGGCCATTTGTACCATTAAGACAGTACTGGCTCTTTCAAAGGATAATAGAGCTAATTCCATTATGTTGCTCTTTTCCAAAATCCCTCTGCTTTTTATTTCCTTCACGTATTCATCCAATTCCACTCTAAAGGCAACTATTGAATTTGTATCCACCAACCAATAGGCTGACGACTTCTAAATCCTAAATGTTCCGTAAGAAATAGGACCAGGAGTAGGCCATTCGGCCCCTCGAGCCTGCTCCGCCGTTCAACGGGATCAATGCTGATCTGGCATTCCTCATGTCCACTTTCCTGCCCTTTCCCAGTAACCCTTGATTCCCTGATTGATCGAGAACCTATCGATCTCAGCCTTAAGTATACACAAGGACTCTGCCCCCAATAGCTCTCCCTGTGGCAAGGCATTCCAACTACTCACAAACCTCTGAGGGAAGAAATTCCTCCTCAGCTCAGTCTGATATTGGTGCCCCTTTATTCTGAGAGTGTGGCCTCTGGCCCCAGACTCTCTCATGAGGAGAAACATCCTCTCAGCATTGACTCTGTCAAGCTCCTTATGTTTCAATGAGATCACCTCACGTTCCTCTAAACTCCAGTGAGTAGAGTCCCAACCTGTTTCGTCTTTGCTCATAAGACATTCCCCCCACACCAGGAATCACACATTGAGCAAAACATGTTACCCCTCAACTCCTTCAATTGATATTATTTGATCATTAGAAATAGGCTATCCATCTAACCCTGCATTTCCCATTGCTAACCCACCTAGCCTGTACATCTTTGGACTGTGGAATGAAATCCACACAGACACGGGGAGAACATGCGAGCTCCACGCAGACAGTCATCGAAGGCTGGAATTGAACCCGTGTCCCAGCGCTAACCAGTGAGCCACCATGTCACCCCATTGGTATTTCATCTCTTGGAAACCACCTCGCTTTATTGATTCAATCAAAACCCTCTAACAAGAGCGAGAGTGCGTCAGTTTAAAGTGATGTGCAAGAGAAGCAAAAGTGAGGTGAGAAAAGCCGTCTTCATTTAGTGAGCCATTAGGGTCTGGAATGAGCTGCCTGGCCATGGGGTGGAGGCTGGTTCAACTGGGGACATTCAGGAGGGGCATTGGATGCTTGTTTAGATAGAAATTCTGTGCAAAAGCACGAGATTGGCACGAGGTAACAACACTCAGTTGAAGAGCCAGTTCAGGCATGATGGGCCAAACAGCCTCATTCTGTGCTGTAACAGTTCTGCAAATACAATAATGTAACTTGAGAATAACATCTTTTCCTGTACGCTTCAAGGTGGAGATCCAGTCGAACCTGAACATTTCCAGGTATAGCTTTTACGTTAACTGGTTTTTCCACCAGGGAAAGGTGGGTGATGTCTGGATTTAACAGTCCCCCTGAGAAACTGGCACACCCCCAACAGTGTGGCACTGCCCACAGTACTGCAGCCTTCTGCTCAAACCGCTGGCTCATACTTAACAAGTGAACCACTTTCAGTAGGGCCAGTGATTAAGGTTTCTAATTATTTCGACCTCATTTGCATATGATGGACCTTCATAACCGCGTTGTCAATCAGAAGCATTACTCTGTCTGAGTTTGTCCACTGCTGCTCCCCCATATCCAAATGTTTCTGTCAACCCACAGCCAACCTTTCAATTAAAGACAGAATGTCAGACCGCCACTCAATAACGCTTCATCACTGCATCAACACCAGCTATTTGAGCTCAGCAGCAGTGGGGATAGTCTGTTTTCCAATCATCACTTCGTTTACTTACTCCGAAGCTCTCTATGAACTTAAATGTAAACGTTGCTTTCAGTTTAAAAGTGTAGAGGCAGATATTTTCTCGGCACGGTGGCTCAGTGGTTAGCACTGTTGCCTCACAACTCCAATTCCAACCTCGGACAACTGTCTGTGTGGAGTTTGCACATTCTCCCCGTGTCTGCGTGGGTTTCCTCCGGGTGCTCCGGTTTCCTCCCACAGTCCAAAGATGTGCAGGTTAGGTGAACTGGCCATGCTAAATTGCCCATAGTGTGAGGTGCATTAGTCAGAGGGAAATGGGTCTGGGAGGGTTACTCTTCGGAGGGGCGATGTGGACTTGTTGGGCCGAAAGGCCTGTTTCCACGCTGTGGGGAACCTAATCTAATCTTAACACAATGCTGTTTCGTGTCCTGGGAGTATTTGATGGGGACAGTGTAGAGAGAGCTTTACTCTGTATCTAACCCTGTGCTGTCCCTGTCCTGGGAATGTTTGATGAGGGCAGTGTAGAGAGAGCTTTACTCTGTATCTAACCCTGTGCTGCTGTTGTCCTGGGAGTGTTTGATGGGGACCATGTAGAGAGATCTTTACACTGTATCTCACCCTGTGCTGTCCCTGTCCTGGGAGTGTTTGATGGGAACAGTGTAGAGAGAGTTTTACTCTGTATCTAACCCTGTGCTGCCATTGTCCTGGGAGTGTTTGATTGGAACAGTGTAGAGAGACCTTTACTCTGTATCTAACCCTGTGCTGTCCCTGTCCTGGGAGTGTTTGATGGGGACCATGTAGAGGAAGCTGTACTCTGTATCTAACTTCATGCTGTCCCTGTCCTGGGAGTGTTTGATGAGGACAGTGTAGAGAGACCTTTATTCTGTATCTAACCCTGTACTGTCCCTGTCCTGGGAGTGTTTGACGGAGTCCAATTTTAAAATGTGTGTCAAATTCAGAAGGAAATAAAACCAGTAGCGTTGCCCCCTGCCATCTGAAATGTCGAGTGGAGCAGTCGTTATATCAGAGGATTCAATGTTCAGGAAAATGGAGTCAGTGACTCTCCTCTGTGTTGCATAGAAATATCTGCTGCACAGTCATCTGGAATCCTGATTAAATAATGCTTTTCAATACATGCATTGTCCCTGGATTAGTGGGCGTCATTCTCAACTCTGACTCAGGAAGTTGTGGGTCCGAATCCCATCCCAATGTCGTAAGGCTATTATCCCATTGGCTCTGTGTACCCATGAGGGACTGCTGGCCATGGTAGAGTACCCCTCATCCAAGTTGCTTCTCACAAAACGTACACTTGGGAGCAGGGTCCCGTCCAGATCTTAAAGTATTCTTCGACCAACAGCTGTTTGGAACAGAACAGATGATCACATTTCTGTCTTTGTGTAAAAGGAAAACCTGGCAACAATTGGATTGAATTGGCCGGAAAAGCACTTTGGAATGCACTGAGACAATGAGAAATGCCCATCTTTTTTTTTTGACACTTGGAGGAGGGGGAATATAGATCGAGTGCATTAATCGTCCTCATGTGGACTGTGCTAATGGCAATTAAGGTTGGGCGAGGATGCCCAGTCTTAGGTCAAGGGAATTGGGCACAACGTGATGAAATTAAGCCCCCACCCCACTTTTCCCATCTCTTTCAAACAGAATATTCATGAGTCTTTAAAGTACCAAGACACCTTTTCTGCCCATGTGATGCACTCTGAGGTTAAATGCTCCACACAGTATTTCCGCAGGCTTTTATCACCTGATATGGTGGCACAGTGATGAGCACTGCTGCCTCACTAGTACCAGGAACCTGGGTTCGATTCCAGTCTCGGGTGAAGTTTGCACGTTCTCCCTGTGTCTGTGTGGGTATGCTCTGGTCTCCCCCCATAGTCCAAAGATGTGCAGGTTAGGGTGGATTGGCCATGCTAAACTGGCTGTAGTGTGCTGGGAAAGCACAGGGATGGGGCTTTTTTGGACAGTCAGTGTGGATATGATGAGTCAATTGGCCTGCCTCCATACTGTAGGGATTCTATCCGGCCATTCTCCAATCTGGTTTGTCATCTCTTCTTGACCCAGCTTGTTTTGGAATTCCTTGATACTATTCACCACGACCGTTCTCTGTCATAAAGAGCACCCCTTGTTCTCTGCTGCATGTGTGCGGGTCTGTTGGCTGGTTTGTCAGCGCAGAGGGAGCCCAGCAGTGTTTGAGGTTGGTTTGCAGGGTCTGCTTTTCCAGCCTTGCCAATTGCCTGAGGGCTGCTGAAAACCTTCAGGTTAAATCGACCACCAAGCGGGGCGCATTCACTCTAACACTAGAGTGAGTCTGTGGTGACTTTACCATTAATTAGTGGCAACTTAAATGTTATGGACTCCAGCTTGAATCTGAGGAGGCTTTCAGATACAATGGGTAATGTGCCTATTTCTGGGCCAGGGGAACTGGGTTGAAATCCTGTATGGGTCATAGTGTCTATGGAAAGTGCATCTATGTCAGAGACGAACAGTGGGAATCGAACTTCAATTGTTTCAGTGGAAGTACCAGAATCTTCCAACCAGCAGGGGGCAATGGGAAACCACATCAGGACTATCGTCCACATGCATGGATCTATCCAAATGAAGTGGAAGACACAATCCTTGGGAATGGGGGTAGGCAATAAGTTTGAATCTTACCCAGAAGTGGGACAAAATTGACCCTTCATCATCTTAAAGACCCTCCATTTTCTCTCTGTGCTAGAGTGAAGGCTTCCAACCTTTCCAGATTGGTATAACCTCTCGATTTTGGGCATTGTTTGAATAAATCTTTTCTTTTTGCCCTTCCTATTGTCCCTTCGCCTTCCTTTACTCGTTATAGAGAGAGGAACAGAGCACAGAACTCTGAGCATGTTGCCCACGCTAGATCAACACAGCCTCTCTCTACTCAATTCTACCCCACTCAAAACAGACCCCATCATCTATTCAATTAGCAGAACACTCATACATGCTGACACCATCTGTCCCATTCAGGAGATGCAGTCAAACGAAGGGAAGGAGACACACTTGGCTGGTATGAAGGTGAGATCACTATAGTCTTCGAGAACCATAGAATCCCTACTGTATGGAGTTAAAAATCACACAACACCAGGTTATAGTCCTAGTGTTTTGTGATTTTTAACTTTGGCCACCCCAGTTCAACACTAGCTCCTTCAAATCAAGGCTACAGTATAGAAGCAGATCATTTGGCCACACCCACTCTCTGTAGAACTTCTTACCAGGCTCATACTCCTCCTCTATCCCTGCATTCCCATGGCTAACCCACCTAAGCCTACACATCCCTGGACACTATAGGGGAAATTTAGCACGGCCAATCCACCTAACCTGCACATCTTTGGACTGTGGGAGGAAACCCACACAGACATGGGGAGAATGTGCAAACTTCACACAGAGAGTCACGCAAGGCTAGAATCGAACCTGGATCCCTGGTGCTGTGAAATAGCAGAGCTAACCACGGAACCACTGTGCTGACTATAGTGCTGCCCTACTCTCCCCCTCCCCACCTCTTTCGTTACTTGCAGGGATGAATGGTGACAGTTTAACCTGAGGGGTTAAGCAAGGGGTGAGCTTGAGAGAGTAGGCCCTTGAACCTCAAAGTGGAGGGCCAGTGTAGCCATTAAATTCATTTCCAAATATGATTTTTTTTTCCCGTTAAACTGATTTCTCCCTTTTAGTTGTGATGGCGCCTGGTTTGATGGCCTGCTCCCTGCCCAATTGAGATCATGACCCTTCCTCCCAGTATGGGCATCCTCCGTTATCTATTGCTGGTATCTTTAGAGCTGGGGTCCAGCTGGTTTTCAGACTCCCCCTAGGGAACAAAGGACATCTGTTTCCCACCAAGACTGTCACTGCAGCCTCTGGAAACCAACGTGGCTTCCCCCCCTCAAGGACAACTTGAGCGAACGCCCCCTCCTGGCCTGTACAGCAGTCACATCCACTTCCCTTTTCAAAGATGGTGAAGCTCACTTAGAGTCACATTAACAAACATAGTTAGGTTTCTGACTGATGCCTTTGATTTGATTTATTATTGTCATGTGTACCAATATACAGTGAAAAGTATTGTTTGTGTGCTAACCAGATAAATCATATCCGACAAGCGCACATCAGGGGAATAGAACAGCATACAGGATACAGTATTGCAGCTACAGGGAAGGTGCAGAGAAAGATCAGCTGTAATATATGAAGGTTCCGTTCATAAGTCTGATAACAGTGGGGAAGAAGTTGTTCTTAAATCTGTTGTACACATTTTGCAAACTCTTATATCTTCTGCCCCACGGAAGAGGCTGGAAGAGATTATAATTGAGGGGTGGGACGGGTCTTTGATGCTGTTGGCTGCCTTCCCGAGGCAGCAGGAAGTGTAGATGGAGTCAATGAGATGGGAGGCTGGTTTGCCTGATGGACTGCGCTGTGTTCACAACTCTCTGTAGTTTCTTGCAGTCCTGGGAAGAGCAGTTAACCAAGCTGTGATGCAACGGGACACAGAATTTATAGCAAAAGTTTACAGTGTGATGTAACTGAAATTATACATTGAAAAATACCTTGATTGTTTGTTGAGTCTCTTGTCTGTTAGAATGACCATGATAGTTTCACTTCTTTCATATGTAAATCACAAAACCTTTTTTAGAAGTTACCTTCTCAGGTGAACTTTAACAATTGGTGTCTGCCCAGATAGTGTGTTGAAGGTGTTAGTTCCCTGTGTGCTGCTGTCTGTGCCATACTGTTTAGACTTATTCTAACCTACAAACTGAGTTAACAGAGAGAAGAAGTGAAACTAACATGGTCATTCTAACAGACGAGAGACTTAACAAACAACCAAGTTATTTTTCAATGTATAATTTTATACGATAAACATTTGCTATAAATTCTGTGTCTTACAATTGTGTACTCCACAACCATCTGATGAAGGAACGTCGCTCCGAAAGCTAGTGCTTCCAAATAAACCTGTTGGACTATAACCTGGTGTTGTGTGATTTTTAACTTTGTCCACCCCAGTCCAACACCAGCATCTCCACATCATGACATCTGGGCAGGACATTTTCCATTGTGCACATACAGAAATTGGTACGTGTCTTTGTGAACATGCTGAATTTCCTTAGCCTCCTGAGGAGGTAGAGGTGTTGATGCTCTCTTGACCGTGACACGCTCTCTTAACCATGGTATCAATGTGGATGGACCAGGACAGATTGTTGGTGATATTAGCCTGCAGCCAACGAACTGCAGTGTTTGGTCCAACAGCCCAGAGTCCTGTTGATAATGGACAGGCCCACTGTAAGGTGAACTGCCAAAGGGGAATTGCATGTTGTAAGTGGTGGTTAGGGAGAACTTGTGGTTGGTGTCTCAGCAAACGTAGCCCCTCAGGACCTGATGGTGAAAAGTAGGAATCACAATAGTGAATCACAAAAGTGAATGGAGAAATCTTAACCCAGCTCCCAACACTGACCAGAGGGGGGCAGCAGAACCTCAGCACTCATGAGCTGAACAGTCACTATCCTACTGAGGGTACAGCTCCTCGCTGTAATTTATATCTCAGAACATACACCCCCAGAACGTTGTTTCATTGGCAAACTCTGTTCAGCGTGCTTGGGGAAACTGTTGATAGGAAAATATGTATTGCACCTTCATTTAATATTACATGAATAAAGAATTGAGTGAGAATTTCTCTCTTCAATTCTTTACTTCTCTGGCAGTGATGGAGACTCTCATATTCTGATGCCCTCATGTCTCCCCATCCCGTCCTCGCCCTGCTCTATCTCTGCAATCTCCTCCAGCCTCGACCTTCTGGGCCCTTGACCGTGTCCAATGTAATCTCTCAACCATTGGAGACTGTACCTTCAACCACCTGGGCTCTGACCTGGGTAGTTATTCCCCAAAACCTCTCATCGTCTCCAACGGGACTCTTAAAATCCCATTAAGGCCCATCTCTGGGGGTAGGCTTACCTTCCTCCACTAACCTTTTGTAACTGAAATTCCTCACCTCTAGAACCATTCTCGTGAATCCTTTTTGCAGTCTCTCTAACGACCTCACACTTCCCAAAGTGTGACTGCTCTGACATTCCCATATGTGGTTCGGGGTCAAATTTAGATTAGTAGTTGTCCTTATCATCTTGCCTTTCTTCATCTTTCTGATCAAGAAGTATTGCTTTACCGCATTAAATTTCATCCAGCTGTCTGAACACTTCACCAGGTATGGGATTGGGCCTCCTGAAGTCTATCACTATCTGTTTCGTTGTTTGGTGTATGTTCAAGTTTCATATTATCTACAAACTTGCAATATATGCTCTACACACTGACTACAGAATACACCAGACTACAGTGATTACAGAATCTCAGGACTGTTAGAGTGCAGAAGGAGGCCATTCGGCCCACTGTGCCAGTCTCACTTGTAACCCTGCACATTCTCCCTTTATAGATAATATTCCGATACCCTCCCATTGAATTGGTGTCCACCACACTCTTGGGCATTGCATCTCAGACCCTAAACATTTGTTGTTAAGAAAAGGATTTTTTTCACATCTCGTCATTGCCGATAATTTTTTTAAAAAAAATCCAAACCTGGGATGTCTCTTGTGCAATTCTTTCACATCAGAAGTCACAAGACACCAGGTTATAGTCCACCAGGTGATGAAGGAGCAGCGCTATGAAAGCTTGTTATTTCAAATAAACCTGGTGCCGTGTGACTTCTGACCTTGTCCACCCCAGTCTAATATCAGCACCTCCATATCAATTCTTTCATGAATGAGAAAAGTTCTCCCCCTTGCAACCTTCTCCTGATTTCAAACAGATCCTCCACGCTTCTCTCCTCTCGGGGAAACAGTTCCACCTTCCTCCACTAACCTTTTGTAATTGAGGTTCCTCACCTCTAGAACCATTCTCGTGAATCTTTTTTGCAGTCTCTCCAACGGACCTCACACTTCCCAAAGTGTGATGCCTAGAAGTGGACACAGTACTGGAGCTGAGATCAAAATCAGTGTTTTATATCAGGTTAATATAACCTCCTTACTTTTGGACATGCTTCCCCCTGTATGTCCAGGGGGATACAGTATCCATTGTGAAACTCTCCCTCCATGAAAGAACGTACGAACTGGGAGCAGGAGTAGGCCATCTGTCCCCTCGAGCCTACTCCCACCATTCAATAAGATCGTGGCTGATCTTTCCATAGACTCAGCTCCACTTCCCCACCCTCTCACCCTAACCCTTAATTCCTTTATCATTCAAAAATCCACCTGTTTTTGCACTAATTACATCCAATGAGGAAGCCTCAAACTGCTTCACTGGGCAGGGACTGCCACAGATTCACAACCCTCTGGGTGAAGAAGTTCCTCCTCAGCTCCATCTTAAACCTGCTCCCCGTTATTTGGAGGCAATGCCCCCTTGTTCTAGTTTCACCCACCAGTGGAAACAACCTCCCCACTTCCATCATATCTATTCCCGTCATAATTTTATATATTTCTGTAAGATACCGCCTCCCCCCTAATTCTTCTAAATTCCCATGAGTGGAGAAGGATGAGGAGGGGTCTTATAGAAACATGTCCTTTCATCTTCAATGACAGAGAACAACAGGACCTTGATCAGATGTGCCGATGGGCCGAGGAGAGGCAGGTGGAGTTTAAGTTAGATAAATGTGAGGTGCTGCATTTTGGAAAGGCAAATCAGGGCAGGACTTATGCACCTAATGGTAAGGTCCTGGGGAGTGGTGCTGAACAAAACCACTTTGGAGTGCAGGTTCATACCCCCTTGAAAGTAGAGCTACAGGCAGACAGATTAGAGAAGAAGGTATTTGGTATGGTTTCCTTCGTTGGTCAGAACACTGAGCACAGGAGGTGGGAGGTCATGTTGCAGCTGCAAAGGGAACCAGGTGGGTTTTTCCAGCATTCGGCAATGGATTCATGGTCATCATTGTTGAATTCAAATTCCACCATCTACCATGGTGGGTCTCAAACTGAGGGCCCCAGAACATTATCTGGTTTCTCTGGAGTAAACAGAGCAGTGATTAAAGCACTAGGCCATTGTCTCCCTGAATAAGCCACTTTGAGCTGTTCACCCAGACAGGAACTGCCCTGAAGTAAAAGAAGAGCCGCATTCAGAAATGCATGTAGTTGTTGTATTGGAATGTTGTTTGGGATTAGATTAGATTAACCTCCCTACAGTATGGAAACAGGCCCTTCAGCCCAACAAGTCACACCGACCCTCCGCAGAGTAACCCACCCAGACCCATTCACCTACCCTATATTTGCCCCTGACTAATGCACCGAACACTATGGGCAATTTAGCATGGCCCATTCACCTCACCTGCACAGCTTTGACTGTGGGAGGAAATCAAAGCACCCGGAGGAAACCCATGCAGACACGGGGAGAACGTGCAAACTCCACACAGGCCATCGCCCAAGGCTGGAATCGAACTTGGGTCCCTGGCGCTGAGAGGCAGCAGTGCTTTGAAGCATGATATTCTGAGTTGTGCTGGTGCGTGCGGCTTTTGCAGAGTTTAATGTTTCTTGCCTTCTGGGAAACTTTTAAGGAACGCCTTCTTTTTCCATTTCCATCCTGTCCAATTCCTCCACTAACTCCTCATTTCCTCTTCACGAATGAAGGCAGACGCAAGTTACACGAGTCTCGTGACAGCCCCAGAGAGCGTTTGCCATTTTTGGTCTCTAATCAGCTGCACCCTTCCTTTGAGCATTTGTATGTTTGCCGGGGACGGTCACGGGATTGAGTCATTCATAGTTAATCCTATAGGGACGTAGGTTCAGATCCATGGGGGTGAACTATAAATTCAAGGAAAATACGGAATTAAAAATTCGCCTGACTTTAATCGTGTAACCTTTGTCAGTTGTTAAAAAAAAAACTCATCTGGTTCCCTAATATCTTTTGGAGAAGGAATCTGCCATCCTTACCTGGTCTGGCCTACACGTGACTCCAGACCCACAGCCAATGTGGTCAACTCTTAACTACCCCCTGGGCAATTAGGGATGGGCAATAAATGAATGTGACGCTCCATTAAAAGAAAATTAAAATATTGCCACCCCATCTCGGTGTGCTGTCAATTCCAATTTGGCTTAGTTTAACTAATTGTTCCATATTCAAAAATATTTGAATTAATATTTGAGACAGGGGTAGGACTCTATGAATAAGTGATTTTTTTTTTGCAGCATACTGGATTGAGTCAGTGTGGTTATACAGCACAGAAAGTCGGGCTTTTCAATCCATTCTGGTCATCAATCGACTCTAAACACGTTTTCTAACACCATATTCCCTCGCTGCACACTGGGCCGAAGCCACTCAAACTCACACTCGACAGTGACAGAACAGAGCCATCCCTTAGCAAAGTGAAAGTTGGCACAGTCTCAGTGGGTCATCAGTTGCTCTTGCATTAGAGAGAGAAACACACGCACAGCCAATGGGCAATTAAACCCGAGAGTCACCACCACGCAGGCAAGGTTTGAGAAGATAGTGCCTTCACAGTTGATAGGGTATAGGTCTTTCTGGTATAACACGCGTTTTTTCAACGCGAATTGGCTATAACGCGATTGACAAAATGTGGACGAGGTGAACTCTCTGCTGAATGGGTATACAGCACCATCTTCCATAACACGGTTTTCACAGGAACACAATGATCATGTTATAGCAGATCGACCTGCATCGAACCCATAACGTAGGATCCCTAGTTGTGGAAGCAGGCCATTCGGGCCAATGACTCCACACCGACCCTTGGAAGAGCATCCCACCCAGACCCACCCCCTGTAACTCTGCATTCCCCATGGCTAACCCACTAGCCTGCATGGCACTATGGGTAATTTAGCATGATCAATCCACCTAACCTGCACACCTTTGGACTGTTATAGCCAATTCACATTGACAAAACAGGTGTTATACCTGAACGACCTGTACCCAAAAACTGTGAAGGCACTATCTTCTCAAACCTTGCCTGCGTTGTGGGAGGAAACCCGCACAGACACAGGGGGATCATGCAACCTCCACACAGACAGTTCTCCAAGGGTGGAATCGAACCCGGGTCCCTCGCGCTGTGAGGCAGCAGCGCTAATCACTGAGCCACCGTGCAACCACCATGGCGGATATGTTCACTACAAATCGGTCATCCAGCCAACTGAGCCACCAGAGTAGACATCGGGTGTTGCCTATGGCTGGAGCGTAAAGGTTACCACTTCTCAAGTCAGCTCCTCTGCCGAAATCTGATAGCCATCGTCTCCCAATCCAGCCTTAGCACAACGATGAGGGAATCTTCATAAATAGCTCCCCATCAAGGCTTGGGGACACCGTGAGATGGGCTAATAATGACTTACGTCAAGACTAATGAATTAAAACAATTAGCAGCCTGGCTGTTTTTGTTCATTCTGTTCCGTTCTATTAGGCAGCATGAGGCAGGAGATGCATGCACTTTCCACCAGCTCAGTGGCATCGCCATCAGCCACAGTTTAATAGCCTTCCTTCTACAAGTTCCTCAGTGACTGTTTTCATTATAAACTGCACGGGTCTACTCACTAATGCAATTTAATATCAAGCTTCATTGGTTACAGACTGCTTCTTAATCCCCAGCCAGGGAAATGGGATTTTCAAAAAAAGAGAAAAAAAACCCAGAAAGACTAGTTTATACTTTGAGGTTCGGCTGTTCATCTGTTACACTTATTCTCTGAATTATTTATATCGTTTAAGATCAATATAACTTTTCCCAGTGCCATCTGCTGTCATGCAGCTAGCTTTGTAAACATCAACATCACCACCCATACTTGGAAAAAGGCTCTCCCTGTCCACCCTATCTAACCCTCTGATTATCTTGTATGTCTCTATTAAGTCACCCCTCAACCTTCTTCTCTCTAACAAGAACAGCCTCAAAGCCCTCAGCCTTTCCTCGTAAGATATTCCTTCCATACCAGGCAACATCCTAGTAAATCTCCTCTGCACCCTTTCCAAAGCTTCCACATCCTTCTCATAATGCGGTGACCAGAACTGTACACAATACTCCAAGTGTGGCCGTACCAGAGCTTTGTACAGCTGCAGCATAACCTCCTGGTTCCGGAACTCAATC
>NC_057717.1:92227157-92259313 GCF_004010195.1 Chiloscyllium plagiosum | reverse complement strand
AAATCCATATACACCACATCAACCAGTTTACTCTCATCTACCTGTTTGGTCACTTTGTCAAAAAAGTCAATAAGATTCGTTAGGCACGACCTACTCTTCATAAAGCCGTGCTGACTGTCCCTGATCAGATTATTCTTTTATAGATGGTTATAAATTCTATCTCTTATAACCTTTTCCAACACTTTAACAACAACTGAAGTGAGACTCACTGGTCTGTAATTACCAAGGTTGTCTCTACTACCCTTTTTGAACAAGGGAACCACATTTGCTATCCTCCAGTCCTCAGGCACTATTCCCTTGCTTCCCAGAGGATCCTAGGGGACTTGTCTATTTTCACACTCTGCAGTATTTCTAATATCTCTTCCTTGTGAACCTCAATCTCTTCTAGTCTAGATGCAAGTATCTCTGTATCTTCCTCGCCAACATTTTCATTTTCTATAGTGAAACACTGTCGAAAAATATTTATTTAGTGCTTCCCCTAACTCCTCTGACTCCACACACAACTTCCCACTATTATCCTTGATTGGCCTTAATTTAACTCTCGTCATTCTTTTATTCCTGACATACCTATGGAAAGCCTTACGGTTAACCCTGATCCTATCCGCCAACAACTTGTCATGTCTCCTCCTGGCTCTTCTGAGCTCTCTCTTTAGGTCTTTCCTGACTTCCTTGTAACCCTCAAGCGCTCTAACTGAGTTTTCACATTTTGTCCTAACATAAGCCTTCTTCTTCTTCTTGACCAGGGATCCCACTTCCTTAGTAAACCACGGCTCACGCGTTCTATATCTTCCTCCCTGCCTGACAGGTACATACTTACCTAGGACACAGTGGAGCTTTTCCTTGAATAAGGTCCACATTTTTAATGGGCTCATCCCCTGCAGTTTCCTTCCCCATTCTACGCTTCCTAAATCTTTCCTAATTGCATCGTAATTTCCCTTCCCCCAGCTGTAACACTTGTTCAGTGGAGTACACCTATCCCTTTCCATCACTAAAGTAAACCTGACAGAATTGTGATCGCTGTCTCCAAAGTGCTCACCTACTTCTAAATCTAACACCCTGGCCAGACTCGTTACCCAGTACTAAATCTAAAGTGGCTTCGCCCCTTGTAGGCCTGTCTACATACTGTGTCAGGGACCCTCCTGCACACACTGGACAAAAAACTGACCCATCTATAGTACTCATACTGTAGTGATCCCAGTCAATATTTAGATAGTTGAAGTCCCCCCTGACAACCACCATGTCTCTCTCACTCCTATCGAGAATCATCTTTGCTATCCTTTCGCATTGGATTAGCCCTTTTGTAACCCACACAGACACAGGGAGAATGTGCAAACTCCAAGCAGACAGTTGCCCGAGACCAGAATCAAACCTGGGACCCTGGGGCTGTGAAGCAGCAGAGCTAACCACTGAGCCACCGTGTCACCCTTGCAAAGCTAGGGGTCAGCTGCCTTTCTGAACTGTTGCATTCATCTGCTGTGGGTTGACCCACAATGCCCTTAGGGAGGGAATTAAAGGATTCTGGCCCAGTGACACTGAAGGAACAGCAATATATTTCCAAGTCAGGATGGTGAGTGGCTTGGAGGGCAACTTGCAGGGGGTGGTGTTCCCATGTATCTGCTGCCCTTGTCCTTCTAGAAGGAATTGGTCATTGGTTTGGAAGGTGCTGTCTGAGGATCTTTGGTGAATTTCTGCAGTGCATCTTGTAGATAGTACACACTGCTGCTACTGAGTGTCAATGATGGAGGGAGTGGATGTTTGTGGATGTGGTGCCAATCAAGCGGGGGCTGCTTTGTCCTGGATGATGTCGAGCTTCTTGAGTGTTGTTGGAGCCGCACCCAACCAGGCAAGTGGGGAGTATTCCATCACACTGCTGCCTTGTGCCTTGTTAATGATGGACAGGCTCTGGGGAGTCAGGAGGTGAGTTACTCACCACAGTATTCCCAGCCTCCCACCTGCTCCTGTAGCCACTGTATTTATGTGGTGAGCAGTTGAATTTCTGGTCAATGATAACCCCCAGGATGTTGATAGTGGGGGTTCAGTGATGGTAGCACCACTGAATGTCAAGGGACAGTGGTTAGATTGTCTCTTTCTGGCAATTGTCATAGCCTAGCATTTGTGTGGCACGGACATTGTTTGGGGTTTGGGCATTGTTGGCAGAGATGGCACCCATAGACCCATCACCCTCTCCCCGACTGACCCAGTCAAGGGACTCATGATTAATTTGCTTCTTCTTTCTCACACAATTTCTTACCATCCACAAAAGAAGTACCACAGGCGTATTTCTTCATTAGAAGGAGACAAGTGATAGTTTCTAGCTTGACGGTAAATATTCTCCAAGCTTACCAAAGGTGAGGAAGCCCTGACCCTCCACAGTTAGTAACACAATACTTGTTGGCTTACTTCACCCGGCTTCTAACCAGCTGAGCTCATAGCTGGTACCACCACCCTCGTCCTCCCTACTTTCCTCCAAGTTGTTGCCTCATGCCTAATCATCATCTCTCTTCAAACTTTGGGTTTAATTGATTTAACACCCCATCCTCCTTCGCCAGGAGGTCACCTGTATCTGAGCTCGCACCGAGATCTCTCAATTGTGTCTGCCTACATTGAAAATTCTCCCCTGGTTTACAAAACTCTCCAAGGCCTTACCCCAACCCTCTCTCTCTGTGATCTCCTGCAAGCCCTCTGAGATCCTCCTTTTCTGGCTCTTTATCCTTATTTTCTTTACTTTTAACGAAGGCAACTGCTGGGGGACTAGGCCCGACGCTTTGGAATTCTTGTCTCTCTCTCTCTCTCTCCCTCCCACCTCCTTTCAGTTGATCCTAAATTCACACTCCCTGAACCTCTCCTTCCCGGTGACAATTAATTTCACTGTCTCTGCTGAAGTGCCTTTTAGGACAAGTGGCTAGTTTGAGAAAGCCATTCCTCAGCAGAAACCCAGTTAAAGGATTAAGTCGCACACTGAGAGAGTTTTAATCATCTGACTGTATTCAAAAATAATGAATGTGTGCGATAATTAATGCTACTACATGGCTATCAATGTTTCTTATTAATTGGGTCAGGCAATTATGGAATTACATAAAAGGGAGGTCTAACAAATGTACATGTCAATCACTGTGGGGTTCCTGCGGTGCAGTGCTATGTCTCTATCTCTGAACCCAGAGGCCTGGCTCCAAACCCTGCCTGCTGGTAGGTGTGCAATGTTCAATTGATTAGAAGATACCGACATGTCAAGCATTGGCTTCCCCTGGTGGTGCAGTAGTTAATAACACCTCCCAGTGCCATTTTATGGGTCCCACTCGAAAATGTCCAACAGGAGTGAAAGTTAGTTATTGTGGTGCGGTGGTAGAGTCAATGTCTCTAAGTTAGAAGGCTCAGGTTAAAGTCTCACCTGCTCCAGAGGTGTACTGAATCATAAAATCATAGAATCTCTACTGAGTGGGAACAGGCCATTGGTCCAACAAGTCCACGTTGACCCTCCGAAGAGTAACCCACGTAAACCCATTCCCTACGTTACCCCTGACTAGAACACTATGGGGCAATTTAGCATGAGCAATTCACCTAACCTGATATCTTTGGACTGTGGGAGGAAACCGGAGCACCCGGAGGAAACCCACGCAGACACGGGGAGAACGTGCAAACTCCACACAGTCAGGGGCTGGAGTCATAACATGACTGAACAGGTTGGTTAGAGAATATCTGCAGTGGGCATGCCTGGACTCTTGTCGCACAGTAATGGTGTACCTACCTCTGGCCCTGGAGGTAATGGTTTCAACTCCCAGGAATCTGTCATGATAAGTCTGAGTCAATGCTGCTGGAAATATGAATGAGCTGTCAATGGTTTTAGTGTTGCATTCATCAGGATGAAATGCAAGAGTGCCAAATTGCCAAGGAAGTTGCAATTCACACTGCATGAGGGTAAAGAGGCATTCTCCTGGGCAGCAGCTTAGCCTGTTCCAGTTCACTTGTTAGCCAATCAGCATCTTTTTATCCTGCGATATACATTTGCTATTCCTTTTTGAAAAGTGGCATTCGATCCCGATGCTGAGAAGCCAAAAGTGTTTCCACAGCAAATCTCTTTATTCAGTATCAAATCCCCATGGTATGGAAGCAGGCCATTTGACCCATCGAGTCCACCAATGACCCTCCCACACAAACCGACTCTATCCCTTTAACCCTGCATTTCCCATGGCTAACCCATCTAACCTGTACATCCCTGCACACTGTGGGGCAATTTCCCACGGCCAATTCACATGACCTGCATATCTTTGGACTGTGGGAGGAAACCGAAGCACTCGGAGGAAACCCACGCAGACACGGGGAGAATGTTCAAACTCCACACAGACAATCACCCGAGGCTGGAATCGACCCCGTGTCCCTGGTGCTGTGAGGCAGCAGTGCTAACCACTATGCTGTCTGACGCAATGCTCAAATTCTACACCATCAAGTTTTATGAGACCATCTGACGTTATTGCTACACAGGTCAGATCCCAGTGTGCTATCTGGTTTGATAGATCATATTTTGCTCTTTTAAGGCTTTCATAAGGTGGTCTCCCACTCAAACACAAACACACAAATGATACATGTTTTGTTTTATCAATAACGTGGTTCATTATGCAAAAGGATTAAAAAAAAAGTCCAAGTATTTTAAAGATTTACACGCTGTAACCTACATTCCCCATTAATCCCCAAGGCCTTCCCTGTAACAGTCTTCACAAGTGCCACAAAGCTAGTCCCTATTTTTGATAAAAAGCTGTTCCTTGATTCAAGGGGACTCTGTCCTTGATTTCTTTCAGAAGGGTAATAAACCAGGCCTGGCCCCGATCTGTCTGGTTTGGTACAGAGATGAAAGGAATTTTGAGAGGCCTTTTGTTTATATGTAAACAGATGAGGCTTCAGGCCAAAGTGGTCATGTTTTAGAAGTGACCTGTATAATGAAAGGGGGAGTGGTCAGCTCTCTAGCTGAGCTGAGCAGTTTTTAGTTCAGTCTTGAACTGATTGGAAGCTCAGCAGGGAGCTGTGTGGAAACTCTCTCGCTTTCTCTGCCCTTCAACTTCAATGTGTAAGCATGTGTTCCATTTATACTGGTTTTTAAAGGAGGTTTGGTTATTGGGACCGTTGTGTATATTCAGAACAGCATAATTAACTCTAGTTTGGACAGACTGAGTTCTGTAGGGGCCCTTTATTCTGTTCTTTGTGTTTCATTGTGTAATGTTGTGAATAAATTGTTGCCTGTTTGAAAGACTAATAGTCAACCTAGCTAACTTAATCCCGTAAATTTTCACCATACACTCACTGAAACAAATTGCAAAGTTATGGTCTGAGCTGCCTGCTAAAGAATGTTTTGACTGGTCTGGTCTAGTCCATAACACAACCGAGAGATTCATACCACCCCTACAGTGTGGAATCAGGCCATTTAGCCCATCGAGTCCACACTGACCCCTGAAGAGTATCCCATCCAGATCCAGACCCATCCCCCCTACCTTATCCCTGTACCTCTGCATTTACCCTGGCCAATCCACCCTAACCTGCTCATCCCTGAACACTATGGGGCAATTTCCCATGGCCAATCCACCCTAACCTGCACATCCCTGAACACTATGGGCAATTTCCCTTGGCCATCCATCCTAACCTACACATCCCTGAACACTATGGGCAATTTCCCATGGCCAATCCACCCTAACCTGCTCATCCCTGAACACTATGGGCAATTTCCCATGGCCAATCCACCCTAACCTGCTCATCCCTGAACACTATGGACAAATTCCCATGGCCAATCCACCCTAACCTGCCCATCCCTGAACACTATGGACAAATTCCCATGGCCAATCCACCCTAACCTACACATCCCTGAACACTATGGGGCAATTTCCCCTGGCCAATCCACCCTAACCTACACATCCCTGAACACTATGGGGCAATTTCCCCTGGCCAATCCACCCTAACCTGCACATCCCTGAACACTATGGGCAATTTTCCATGGCCAATCCACCCTAACCTACACATCTTTGGACTGTGGGAGGAAACCGGAGCACCTGTAGGAAACCCATGAACCTCTTTCTCTTTCACACCTACAAGGTTTAATTTAACCATGGCTTCAATTGTCCCTCTTCAGGCTCTTCCTGGAGCTCTCCTTCCTGGTGAATTTGCGGAATTCATTAGCACAAAGGGTTTTCGAGGCTGGGTCTTTGAGTATATTCAAGGGGATATATTTAATCAGGAATGGAACCAGGGTTGATGGGGAGAAGGCAGGAAAACAAAGTTGGCCAGGATCTCATTGAATGGCAGAGCTGATTCGATGGGCTGAATGGCCTACTCTGCTCTTACGTCTAAGGGCTGTATGATCATTTGCAACAGTCAGGGGGTCGAAAGCAAGACTTACACTTAATCTAACATGCTCTAATGTATTATTGCCAGCAAGAGACTCAGACAGAGCTTTGTACAGGGCTCAGAGACCAACCTCATCAACCTGCCCACTGAATGAGAACACTTTATCACAGCCAGATTGTGAATTTTACAAAATGATCTCTCTCTCTCTGTAGTTAAAAATCACACAACACTAGGTTATATTCCAACAGGTTTAACCTGGTGTTCTGTGATTTTTAACTTTGTCCACCGCAGTCCAACACTGGCTCCTCCAAATCATCTCTCTCTCTCTCTCCTCACCACCTCTTTGTGAGCAGACTCTCGTTTATATTTCCTCCTCTTGTCCTTCTGTACCACCGCGGTCACCTATCTCCCCAAAAGTCTCTCTTTGTGCTCCCGACTTTGCAGGTACAGCATAAACACTGTGGTAAAGTGAAACCAAGAGTAAAGATTATTTCACACACTCTTCAGTGGCGACAGGAGGCATTAGTTCTCACAAGAGAAGCCCACTTACGAACAGAGAAGGAGTTTTAAGATCCGAATCAATAAAAAAAGATTATTTGGTTAGTCATGATTTAAATACAAATCAAGTCAGGGATATCAGTTTATCAATGTCCTTGCTTTTGAGATGAAATCCAAAAAGTGGAGTTAACAAGATGAATTGTTTTTGAGGGTGGATTGATTTGAATTGGAATTAACTTTGTTGTCACATGTACTCACACGAGTGCAGTGAAAAGTTTACAAAGTCGCCACTTACCCCGCCATCATAGGGTCAAAGGTACCTCACTACAGATTGAATAAATTAGAGAAATAATGAAATAAACAGATCAGCATTACAGTCTCTCAAGCAGTCCGCCTCAGAGCTTGCCTCCAGTCTGCACCAGGCCTCACTTCCAGTCAACCCCGGGCCTCACCTCCAGTCAACCCTGGGCCTCACCTCCAGTCAGCCCAAGGCCTTGCCTCCAGTGTATACCAGACCTTGCCTCCAGACCGCCCCAGGCCTTGCCTTCAGTTCACCCCAGACCTCACCTCCAGTCAACCCCAGGCCTTGCCTCCAGTCTATACCAGACCTTGTCTCCAGACCTCCCCAGGCCTTGCCTCCCAGTCTACACCAGGCCTTGCCTCCATCCCGCACCAGGCCTTGCCTCCAGACTGCCCCAGGCCTTGTCTCCAGTCCACACCAGGCCTTGCCTCCAGACCACCCCAGGACTTGCCTTCAGACCGCACCAGGCCTTGCCTTCAGACTGCCCCAGACCTTGCCTCCAGACCGCACCAGGCCTTGCCTCCAGACCGCACCAGGCCTTGCCTTCAGACTGCCCCAGGCCTTGCCTCCAGTCTGCTCTGAACTCAACCAAACTCAACAGCTGACAGCCCGCTGAGTCCCTGAGTCCAGGCTCTGGAACTAACGAAGCCAGGAGACCTCAATTTGGGCACCACCATCACCGTTGCTGCTGACAACCCTTTGATATCTTGCTCCCGCATGACATCAGAGGTGAAAGAAAAGAAAACAGAAAGAAAAGCATGGAAAAGGGGAGTGGGTAAAGCCAACTTAGAACATACAGCTCAGGAGACGTAACACTCCCTACCATGCTGACCCCACCATCTTGGAATGGGTTGGACATACTTTGGTTACCCAATTCCCATGTAGAATCCTACAGTGCAGAAAGAGGCCATTTGGCCCATCAAGTCTGCACTGATCCAGCCTATCCCCATCACTGTGCAGTTACCCTGGCCAATCTACCTAGCTGACACATGTTTGCACTGTGGGAGGAAGCCCACGCAGATACGGGGAGAATGTGTAAGCTCCACACAGACAGTCGTCCGAGGTTGGAATCGAACCCGGGTCCCTGGCGCTGTGAGGCAGTAGTGTTAACCACTGAGCCACTGTGCCACCCAGTTAGGGCAGCTGATTATGTCAGACAGACACAAGAAGGGCTTTTGCCCGAAACGTCGATTTTGCTGCTCGTCGGATGCTGCCTGAATTGCTGTGCTCTTCCAGCACCACTGATCCAGAATCTGGTTTCCAGCATCTACAATGTGCTTCAGGGCTGACCCCTAAACTCTTCACTGTTTGAAAATCATATCGTTCAAACGGCAGATAGGTTCAATGTCATGGAAGTCAAAACCTCTCTGGAGTGAAGGAGTTGTAGCCATTATTGAGACAAAGCTGATAGCCAACTATCGGTGACCCATTCCAGAGGTTAAATGAGGCATTATGTCACACGGGGTAACTTGAAATCAGATTAATTAATAGTTTATTTTTGGAGATGTACGTTTTAATGCAGACAAACATACAATAATGAACATTTCCATCAGTAGCTGTCAATTATCTGGCTAATGTTGACTCTGGGGAAGTTTCTGGAAGATTATTGCTAAATCCAGTCATGTAAGTAGCCAAATTTATTGGACTGCTTACTGTGTTTCCATTTTTTACTATTATTAATAACCTGGGACTGGTTATTAATTTGTATTTCCCAATCAAAGAATCAATTACACACCTCTGGGGCAGGTGAGACTTGAACCTGGGACTCCCAGGGCAGGAACACTACCTCTGTGCAACAAGAGGGCCCCATAAAATATCAAGATGATCATTGAATTTAAATTCCAACAGCTGCTGAAGTGGGATTTGAACCTGTTCCCACATAGAGGGACTGGATTACTAGGCCGGTGACTTTAAGACCAACCCATCAATTCCTGTTTTCAAAACAGTTGCAACCTAGACATCTGCAGATATCAGGTTGTAAGTTTGATCGCTGCGCTGGTCGGTTTGTTCTCAGACGTTTCGTCACCATGCTCGGTAACATCATCAGTGAGCCCCCGGTGAAGCGCTGGTGTTCCGTCCCACTTGCTATTTATGTGTCTTGGTCTGTTGTGGTGGGTGACATCACTTCCTGTTCTGTTTCTGAGAGCTTGGTAAATGGGGTCCAAATCGATATGTTTGTTTTTTTTCTTAAATTATTTTTAGTAAAAACTTTTTCAAATCTTTTAGAGAACAACTATTAAAAAAATACCAAAATACAAAAAGATAGAGGTCGTACAACAATGTCATATCACAATACTATTAATGATAATCTACCTACAATTCTACCAGAACAAACGTATCTACTTAAACTAAACTCAATTAAATTAAATAAAATTAAAGTAAGCTGAATTCAATAGCTTGAATTAAGTTATATTATCATACTTAATTCTACTTCACTCACCGCAACTCCAGTAAAGCTCCCACCCCTAGGAGTACCAGTCACTGTTACCCGTATTTTTTTATTTCCCCAGCCACCCCTTCCCAGGGCCCCACGGGTGCCCAAACTGATCCCCTAATTAATGTTGCCGATAAGTCTGCATCAATATAATTTAGAAAGGGCGGCCATGTCTTAAAAAAACTGCTCCATTGTGTGGTGCACCATATTTGTGAGGCAGTCTTAGGGGAGGTGTTCCATCACCAGACTGTGCCACCCCATAAGACCTGGGAGGCTTTTCCAACATCCAATTCATTAATATGTTCATCCTCACACAGTGGGTAAGAATGTTACACAGTCTCTTCCCATGTTCCCCCAGAGGGGGCAAATTTGGCAACCCCAGAAGAAGAAATACCGAGTCCACTTTGACTTCAATCCCCAGGATTTCCTTCAGCTCCTTTACTATGGCATTCCAGTATCTCTAGATCTTACAACAGGACCAGTAGCAGTGTGTGAGAGTGCCTATTCTAATGTTACATTTGGGAAACCCTGGTGACACCCCGTCTGAACTTAGCTAGCCTCTCTGGCGCCATATGAGCCCTGTGTAAAATCTTCAATTGCATGCCCCGTGCTTTGTTACATATTGAGATCTTCTTTGCACTTTCCCATGTATCTTCCCATGTTTCCAATGAAATATCCTCTCCTAGTTTCCGATTCCAGGTCCTACAGACTCTCTCCACATCTCCTAAGGCAAATCCATTCTGTAAATGATACAAAGTACTAACCGAAAGAGTGCCTGTACACTGGAGTGCTCTTTTCTCCCTGTCTGACTTGTAAAACTGAGCCAGGAGTGTGGTCTTCCTCTGTATATAATCTTTGTCTGAAAGTACCAGAAAAGGTCCCCATTAGACAATCCATTAGACTTTAGACTTAGTTGGCTAAATGACATCAAGACCTCCCCCTTGATTAAATCTGCCAAACAAGAGATTCCCTTATTCTTCTCTGGCTTAAAACTGGAGTCCATTTCCCAGCTTTAAATCCTTGGGCTCCCACTAGTGAGGTAACTGGCGAGGCCTTAAGATAATTGCCCTCGTCTTGCCTCATTACCTCCAGGCTTTCACCGTATTTAAAATGATTGGGCTCCTACACTGCTTGGTCACAGGTTTCATCTTATCCATGAATAATAGATTAACTCGGGGACATTGCGACGGCAAGGCTTCAACGTTGAGCCAAATCACCTCTGTGTCCCCCACCCCGTACCCACTCACCCACATATGCTAACAGGGCGCTTATTTAATATCTCTTCAAGTCCATAAGATTCACCACTCCCTCACCTGCGAAAGCTCCAATTTGGTAAACTTAATTAGGGGGCACTTGTGACACCAAATAAACGACCCTAGCCAACCATTGAGCCTCTGTAACACTCGTCTGGGTAGCAACAGTAGAAGCGGTCGAGGAAGAACATTCATTTTAATCAGGGCTATTTGGCCTAACCATGATAACGTGGAGGAGAAAGTGAGGTCTGCAGATGCTGGAGATCAGAGTTGGAAATGTGTTGCTGGAAAAGCGCAGCAGGTCAGGCAGCATCCAGGGAACAGGAGAATCGACGTTTCGGGCATAAGCCCTTCTTCAGGAATGAGGAAAGTTTGTCCAGCAGGCTAAGATAAAAGGTAGGGAGGAGGGACTTGGGGGAGGGGCGTCGGAAATGTGATAGGTGGAAAGAGGTCAAGGTGAGGGTGATAGGTCAGACTGGGGTGGGGGCGGAGAGGTCGGGAAGAAGATTGCAGGTTAGGAAGGCGGTGCTGAGTTCGATGGATTTGACTGAGACAAGGTGGGGGGAGGGGAAGTGAGGAAACTGGTGAAATCCGAGTTCATCCCTTGTGGTTGGAGGGTTCCTAGGCGGAAGATGAGGCGTTCTTCCTCCAACCGTCGTTTTGTTGTGGTCTGACGATGGAGGAGTCCAAAGACCTGTCTGACGATGGAGGAGTCTAACCATGATAACGGTAATCCCTTCCACCGCTGCAAATCCTGTTTTATCCTCCCCAGTAATTGTGCAGAGTTAGATTTATACAGCTGGTGGAAGGGCAGGGGTAATATAAATACCCAAATACAATAAACCTTTCGAC
This sequence comes from Chiloscyllium plagiosum, assembly GCF_004010195.1. NCBI lineage: Eukaryota > Metazoa > Chordata > Chondrichthyes > Orectolobiformes > Hemiscylliidae > Chiloscyllium > Chiloscyllium plagiosum. The sequence goes on along the minus strand of NC_057717.1, from coordinate 92,247,648 downwards.
AATCATCTAAACGAGAACTGCATTCCATCCTTCAGATCAGGCACCCCCACTGATCTCCCCCACCGCCAAATAAATAAATTTTTTGCATCAATTGAGGAACAGACTCCTCCGGATTGGCCAAGAACCAAAGGACGTCATCAGCGTCTAGGGTGATGTTGTACTCGCCCATTCCCAGCCCTGGCCCCACTGTTTCAGGGTCCCACCTGATAGCCTCAGCCAACAGCTCAATTGACAAGGTGAATCACAGGGGTGAGAGAGGACATCCTTGTCGACTACCTCTCCCAATACTAAAGTTATCCTACTTAGTGCTGTTTGTGACGACTGCTGCATTAGGATCATTAAACAATACAGCCACCCACCTGACAAAGGCTCCCCCCAGACCACAGCACTCTAGGTACCAAATAGGTACGAGAAAGTGAGGACTGCAGATGCTGGAGATCAGAGCTTAAAAATGTGTTGCTGGAAAAGCGCAGCAGGTCAGGCAGCATCCAAGGAACAGGAGATTTGGGCATAAGCCCTTCTTCAGGAATGAGGAGGGTGTGCCAAGCAGGCTAAGATAAAAGGTAGGGAGGAGGGACTTGGGAGAGGGGCATTGGGAATACGATAGGTGGAAGGAGGTTAAGGTGAGGGTGATAGGCCGGAGAGGGGGTGAGGGCGGAGAGGTCGGGAAGAAGATTGCAGGTCAAGAAGGCGGTGCTGAGTCCGCGGGTTGGGACTGGGATAAGGAGGGGGGAGGGGAAATGAGAAAGCTTGGCACACCCTCCTCATCTCTGAAGAAGGGCTTGTGCCCGAATCTCCTGTTCCTTGGATGCTGCCTGACCTGCTGCGCTTTTCCAGTAACACATTTTTAAGCACCGAATAGGTGCGGCCATTTTACCCAGTCAAACACCTTTTCCGCATTTAGGGAGACCACCAAACCTGGGATCAATCTTTGCTGGCATACCTGCTGATATTGTTGGAGATAAAACCCGTCTGATCTTCTATTGTAATCTGGGCAATACCTTTTCCAATTTCAGGGCCAGCACCTTTGACAGAATTTTAAAATCTACATTCAACAGTGAAATGGGTCTGTATGAAACACGTTCTTTGAGGTCTTTTCTTCTTTAAAATGAGGGAGATATTAGCCTCCCTAAGAGAGGGCGACAGACAATGCTGTGTATATGAATAGCTATACATCCCCAGAAGTGGCTCCACCAAAACGTTTATGAATTCCTTGTAAAACTCACTCGGGAATCCATCTGACCCTGGCGCTTTGCCACCCTGGAGATGCTTTATTCCTGCACCTCTTGTATTGTCATCGGCGCATTTAACAGGGAGACCTGCTGTATTTATACTGGGGAGGTCCAGGTTCTCAAAAAAGGACTGCATTCTCACTGCACCATCTTCACCGCCCTCCGACTGGTATAACTCTGCAAAGTATTCCCCAAAGCTAACACTGATCTTCAACTCGTGGGTAACAATGATAGCCTTCTCTCTAACAGACATAATAGATTGGGAAGAATTTTTCTTTTTAGCCAGATATGCCAGATATCTACCTGGCTTATCTCCAAATTCAAACAGTCTCTGTTTAGCGAGGGAGACCTCTTTTTCTTTGCCACCTGTGTGTGCAATGAGTCGAGAGCAGCATAGAGAGCCATGACCCACTGCAGCTTGACCAAAAAGAGGCTTAGCTTCCTCACCTACCTTCAGCCCAGGTCTCCAGCATCCGTGCTGATCCTCCCTTTGCCTCCTTCTAGTTGTTGAACACAAAATGATCAGGCCTAGTAAATATGCCTTAGTGACCTCCCACAGTATTGCCAGATTACTGACCGTAACCGAGTTGATATTCCAGAAGGCCCTGAACTCTCTTGTGATGTACTCAACAAATCTGCTATCCCTTAACAGGAATGGGTCCATGCACCAGTATTGTGCATCCATTCCACTACCCTTGATTTTAACATCTAAACACACTGGCACATGGTCCATGATAGTCATCCTCCCAAGTTTGCAAGCCAATGTTCTGTCCCAACAGTCCGATGGCTTAAGGAACATGTCAAGTCGCGTGTGGGCACTTGCATGGGTTGGAACAGAAAGTAAAGTCTCTTCCATTCAGGTAGAGATGCCTCCACACATCCGCTAATCCCAACTCCTCACACAAGTCCACCAACAGTCCAGATCGCACAGATGTACCTGCCGGGCCCCTTGGCACCCTGTCTACCCCAGGACACATTAGGCAGTTAAAACCCCCTCCTATGATCGTGCAGCACACCCCAAGACTCATTACTTTAGCGACTGCACCAACTAGAAATTTAAGAGGGTGCTCCAAGGGCCAATACACATTCAGGACGCCATAGTCATCTCTGTGTATTAGAGCTTTAAGAATGATGAATCATCCATGTCCATCCTTAATTTGTTCAGATACCTGGAAAGGGAGGTTCCTTCTTACCAGTATAGTCACTCCTCAACTCTTAGAGCTAAAGGAGGAGAAGAACACCCTGTCATAACGCCCTCTGCTGCAGATTCAGATGTTCCTTATCAGTTAAATGCATCTTCTGAAGCAGGACAATGTTCACCCTTTCCTTCCTAAGGCTTGACAGCACTTTCTTTGTTTTTAATGGGGGACTGGCTCCCTTTTACATTCAGGGTGAACCACCTGAACAAGTCACTAGCCATGGTCATCCAGCCTGCGGTTTCCCAAGTGGAGGAAGCTTATCTGAAGTGCAGCGAGCAAAAAGAATATTAACTCTGTAAAGTCTAAAAACTACTCCGATTAAAAACTCCTACAACTGAAAAACTAGCCACTCCATTAAACTTAAACCCCAATTCCCTAGAGATCTCCCCCCTTGGCCATAGGGAGCACTCCTCCCAATCCTTGCTACCATCCTGGCTCCTTCCAGCTGAGGCCGCGCCCTAGTCCCAGGCAATGCATGGATAAAGACAGCATGTTATTTACATTCTGAGCATTAACAATGGACGCCCACTCTCCTCCCCCCTCCACACCCCTTTCTTTATACAGCTTAACCACAGGTCTAGCCACCCTCAATCCAAACAACCAAGGACAGCAGCAAAAAACCCCAGACTATAACCAACCGACTGACGTGATAAATAAATTCGGTTTTACACCGAGGCAGTACAAAAGCTATAAAACCGATAACCACAAAAAGGGGAGAAAAAAGAGGGGCAGAAAAAGTACGGAAAAACTGTACCATTGTCCGTAACAGTGCCCCTTCACCCTCCACCCCACCCCACTTCCGACCTGAGTCCCTTTATTTCAAAGAGTTCACAAAGTCCTTGGTCTTTTCTGCGAAGTCAAAATTGTATACCGTCCCTCCGTGAGCGAAACACAACATGGCTGGGTACCTCAAGGAATACTGAATGTTCAGGTCCCTTAATTCTCTCTTAACTTCATCAAATGCCTTTCTCTTCTGAACTATGGCTCCTGAGAAGTCCTGAAAGAACATTATTCTTGAGCCTTTGTATGTTAAAGCCTCTTCCCAGTCTTCTTGCTGTTTCAATCACAAACTGTTTTCCTTTATAATGCTGGAGATGTGGGGGGTGGGAACGCTCCACACTCACCAGGCCCGAGTTCAACTCCAGCCCCGGGACCTTCGGGAGCCACCTCCCCAGGATTCCAACGATGTCCCCGCCTTCCTCACACTCCAGGAGACCCACGAGCTGTAAGATCTTTCTTCTACTTTTGTTTTCCAGGTCACCTACTTGTTCCGGAAGGACCCAAGCCTGGTCTTCCAGCATTCGCATCTTTCCTCCCGAGACCTGCTTCTACTCTTCGGTTCAGTGTTTGAATGTCCTGCTGATGATTTTCCAGCGTGGCAGATATTGGCTCCATCCCTGCTTCAATCTTTTCTTGGAGTAAGTGCTGTTGCCCCATTAAATCCAAAGGGGCAACCCCGGGAGTTTGAGTGATGGCTATGGGCACCCCAGGGATGCCTTACCTGCTGTATTCCTTTCACCCCTTTTCCTTTCTTCACCTTCATCCTGATCTTAGAGCTGACAAACCACCGTTTTAGCAGCTTCAGACGTTCAGTAGCTTTACATTATCGATTTTTCTCCGAAGGGCTGGTTAACGCGGGCGGGCAAAAGTCCACCTTGCCAGGGGGTATGGCACAGAGTCCAGCACAGCAGACCACTTAGACTGCCGCCATCTTGGATCTCCCGATATGTTTGTTAATGGAGTTCTGGTTTGAATGCCAGGCCTCTAGGAATTCCCACGCATGTCTTCTGACCAGCAGAACAAACGTAATACACAAACTACCCTGCAAGGACTGCAACAAACATTCCCTTGGACAGACGGCCAGGAAAGTAGCCACCAGGATACATGAGCACCAACTAGCCTCCAACAGACATGACCCACTATCACTAGTATCCATACACACAGACGAAGAGGGACACCAGTACGACTGGGACAAGACATCCATTCTGGAACAGGCTAAACAGAGACACACATGGAAGTTCCTAGAGGCCTGGCATTTAAACTGGGACTCCATTAACAAACATATCGATTTGGATCCCATTTACCAACCTCTCAGAACCAGAACAGGAAGTGATGTCACCCACCACAACAGACCAAGACACATAAATAGCAAGTGGGACAGAACACCAGCGCTTCACCGGGGGCTCACTGATGATGTCACTGAGCTGGTGACAAAACATCTCAGAACAAAACTACCGCCTCAGTGAGCAAGCTTACAACCTGATCCACGACCTGAGCTACAAATCATCACCAAAATCTCAGTCTGCAGCTACGTATAGATAGTTATTTTTTATTTCCATTTTTAACACTTGCAGATGCGTGTTACATTCCGACGGCTGGGACTTTTTTTACAGTTTCAGCCTGAACAAATAGGTGTGTAAGACAATAAGAGGCATGGGCAGGGCGGGGTGGGGAATAGGAAACAACTGCTCCCCTTAGTCATCATTTTAAAGTGAAAGGCAGGAGGCTTACAGAGGATTTGAGGAAGACGCCTTTCCCCCAGAGGGTGATGGGTGTCTGGAATGCATTGCCCTTGACGGTAGTTGAAGTGGGAGACCTCGCAACCTTTACAAAGTACTTTGAGGAGCGCTTGATGTACCACAGCATGCAAGGCTATGGGCCTAATATGGGAAAGTGGGACTCATGTTGACTTAGTGTACTTTTGGCAGTACGTACTCATTGGGCTGAGGGGTCTCTCCTGCACTCTATGATGCACTGATTGGCCCATCCATATTTCACTGGCCATCAGTTTCTGACAGTTGTACATAAATAAAACAGTAAAAGAACCTGAAGACCTCTCACTGTGAAACCCTCTGTGGTTTCTGTAATCAGAGAAAAAAAAAATGGAAATTCAACAGTGCTTAAAAACAAAGAGATGAGCTTGGCCTAATGGCGAGCATTGCTGTCTCACAGCATCAGGGGCCTGGGTTTGATTCCAGCCTCAGGTGACTGTGTAGAGTTTCACATTCTCCCCGTGTCTGCGTGGGGTTTCCTCCGGGTGCTCCTCCCGCAGTCCAAAGATGTACAGGTCAGGTGAATTGGCCAGGCTAAATTGCCCCTAGTGTCCAGGGATGTGTAGGTTAGGTGCATTAGTCAGGGTTAAATAGAAGGTAAGGGAATGGGTCTGGCTGGGATAGTCTTCAGAGGGTTTGTGTGGACTTGTTGGGCTGAATGGCCTGTTTCCACCCTGTAGGGACTCCATGGTGAAGTTAACATTCTTAATTTTGTTTTTGTCTTACACATATCAGGACTGAAACACCAGGAACATTCTGGAAATATTGCAATAACTTTCCGAATGGCACTTGTGGAGTCAGGAATGGTATGCTTTCTCAGACAGTCCCATTGCCAATTCTTGCAAGTTTTGTTTTTCTCTCTTGCACCTGGAATATTGAATACCTTTAAATAAATACGTAAATTGGCGTGATTCCAAGGTAAGTACAATTACAACGTTTAATAAGACATCTGTACAGGTACATGAATTGGAAAGGTTTTCATGGATATGGGCTAAATAGGACTGGTTCCATTTAGGAAATCTGATCAACACGGATGAGTTGGACCGAAGGGCTTGTTTCCACGCTGTATGTCTCTATGACTCTAAAGCAATTTTAGAAAGTCTGTAGCTGGCAAGTAGAATACTTGATAGACCCTCATCCAAACTCATCTCAGCCCAACAAGATCAACAAGGCCACGTGAGGGAGAGGGAAAGCACCTTGGTAGTGTTACACAAAGAAATTTGTTTTAAACTAAATGTTATTTATCAAGGGTGGCAATGGGTTAGAACCCCTATAGAATGGAAGCTGGCCATTCGTCCCATCGAGTTTACACTGACCCTCTGAAGGGCATCCACACAGACCCATCCATCTCAGTAACCCCGCATTCCTCATGGTTAATCCACTCAGCTCGTGCATCATTGGACAACACATCATGAACTGTCCACTAATCTGCATATAGTTGGACTGTGGGAGAAAACTCCACACAGACACGAGGAGAGTGTGCAAACACCACACACACACGGGGAGAGTGTGCAAACTCCACACAGACACGGGGAGAGTGTGCGAACTCCACACAGACAGGGGAGAGTGTGCAAACACCACACACACACGGGGAGAGCGTGCAAACTCCACACAGACACAGGGAGAGTGTGCGAACTCCACACAGACACACGGGGAGAGTGTGCAAACTCCACACACACACGGGGAGAGTGTGCAAACTCCACACAGACACAGGGAGAGTGTGCAAACTCCACACAGACACGGGGAGAGTGTGCAAACTCCACACAGACACAGGGAGAGTGTGCAAACTCCACACAGTCACCCAAGGCTGGATTTGAACCTGGCACTGTGAGGCAGTAGCACGAACTATTGTGCCACCCTTGAGTCACATTGTGATAATCAACATTGTAAGAAAGACAATGAGCTAGATTTCAATTGCAAAGTGATGTTGACTCAGTCAAGATAGTACACTGAGAAGCTGCACAAAGGCAACGCAAGATCCCATGACATGGCTCAGATTGCTTTGTCTATCTCCAGTTCCACTCCAGCTTCAGCGCAACATCTCCTAAAGCCCTGATCCGTGTATTGGTTAGCTCCGTATTTGTCTATGTCAATGCTTTCCAGGACAGCCACCCATCAGCCACCTCCATGATCTCAGTCAGGTCCTTTGGGGTATTTCCCAGAGGCCACAGCTGGGGGTGGGGAGGTTGGGTGGACACAGTCATCGCAATTACTTGTGCATCCAGTTTAAGCAATTCAGCAGTGGAAGCCCTGAGGGTCAGTACTAAGGGAGTTCTGCACAGCTGAAGGGTCAGTGCTGAGGGTGTGCCATATTGTTAGAGGTTCAGTACTGAGGGAGTGCTGCAATGTTGAAGGTCAGTACTGAGGGAGTGCCGCGCTGTCAGAGGGTCAGTACTGAGCGAGTGCCGCGCTGTCAGAGGGTCAGTGCTGAGGGAGTGCCACAATGTCAGAGGGTTAGTACTGAGGGAGTGCCACACTGCCAGAGAGTCAGTGCTGAGGGTGTGCCAACATGTCAGAGGGTCAGTACTGAGGGAGTGCTGTACTGTCAGAGGGTCAGTACTGAGGGAGTGCTGCACTGTCAGGGGGTCAGTACTGAGGGAGTGTTGCACTGTCAGAGGGTCAGTGCTGATAGAGTGTTGCACTGTCAGAGGGTCAGTGCTGAGGGAGTGCTGCATTGTTAGAGGGTCAGTACTGAGAGAGTGCCACACTGTCAAAAGGTCAGTGCTGAGGGAGTGCTGCACTGTCAGGGTTTCAGTACTGAGGGAGTGTTGCACTGTCAAAGGGTCAGTGCTGATGGAGTGCGGCATTGCCAGAGGGTCACTATTGAGGGAGTGTGGCATTGTCAGAGGGTCAGTACTGAGGGAATGCTGCACTGTCAGAGGGTCAGTACTGAGGGAGTGCCGCACTGTCAGAGGGTCAGTACTGAGAGAGTGCTGCACTGTCAGAGGGTTGGTGCTGGTGAAGTCGCACACTGTCGGAGGGTCAGTACTGAGGGAATGCTGTAGTGTCAGACGGTGAGTGCTGAGGGAATGCCGCACTGTCAGAGAGTGAGTGCTGAGGGATTGCTGCACTGTCGGAGGGTGAGTGCTGAGGGAATGCTGCACTGTCAGAGAGTCAGTATTGAGGGAGTGCTGCACTGTCAGATGGTCAGTGCTGAGTGAGTGTTGCACTGTCAGATGGTCAGTGCTGAGGGAGTGGCGCACTGTCGGAGGGTGAGTGCTGAGGGAATACTGCACTGTCAGAGTGTCAGTGCTGAGGGAGTGCTGCACTGTCGGAGGGTGAGTGCTGAGGGAGTGCTGCACTGTCAAAGGGTCAGTGCTGAGGGAGTGCTGCACTGTCAGAAAGTCAGTATTGAGGGAGTGCGGCACTGTCAGATGGTCAGTACTGAGGGAGTGCTGCACTGTTAGATGGTCAGTGCTGAGGGAGTGCTGCACTGTCGGAGGGTGAGTGCTGAGGGAATGTTGCACTGTCAGAGGGTCTATGCTGAGGCAATGCTGCACTGTCAGAGGGTCAATGTTGAGGGAGTGCTGCACTGTCGGAGGGTCAGTGCTGAGGGAGTGCTGCACTGTCAGAAAGTCAGTATTGAGGGAGTGCGGCACTGTCAGATGGTCAGTACTGAGGGAGTGCTGCACTGTTAGATGGTCAGTGCTGAGGGAGTGCTGCACTGTCAGAAAGTCAGTATTGAGAGGGTCAGTGCTGAGGGAGTGCCGCACTATCGGACGGTCAGTGCTGAGGGTGCGCAGCATTGTCAGAGGGTCAGTGCTGAGGGAGTGCTGCACTGTCAGAGGGTCAGTGCTGAGGGAGTGCTGCACTATCGGACGGTCAGTGCTGAGGGTGCGCATCATTGTCAGAGGGTCAGTGCTGAGGGAGTGCTGCACTGTCGGAGGGTCAGTGCTGAGGGAATGTTGCACTGTCAGAAGGTTAGCACTGAGGGAATGCTGTACTGTCGGAGGGTAAGTGCTGAGGGAATGTTGCACTGTCAGAGGGTTAGCACTGAGGGAATGCTGTACTGTCGGAGGGTGAGTGCTGAGGGAATGCTGCACTGTCAGAGGGTCAGTACTGAGGGAGTGCTGCACTGTCAGAGGGTCTGTATTGAGGGGGTGCGGCATTTTCAGGGGGTCAGTACTGAGAGAGTGCTGTACTTTCGGAGGTTCTGTACTGACGGAGCACTGTCAGACTGTGCGGCACTCCCTCAGTCCTGACCCTTCCACAGTTCTGAGCAATTCTGAGGAACTTCCAATGAACCTGAAGCGCTAACTCTGGTTTCTCTCCACAGATGCTGCCAGAACTGCTGAGCTTTTCCAGCAATTTCTATTTTTGTCTCTGTTTTACAGCATCTGCAGTTCTATTAGTTTTTATGTGGGATTTTGAATTGAGGTCTATGGGGCTAGTATTGATGGGTCGATTGGCCCACTCAAGCTCCAATGCCTTCTGCTCTTATGTTTCCAAATTGGCCACTGTTTTCTCAATACTGCAATTGTGGCCAAGCATCAAAAGAAGTTGTCTTTAGCTTTCCAGTGGCCATGCGAAGTGATGTTAGAAATACAAATCTTAATTTCTTCATTCAGTGCAGGTTAAGATCCTGCGAGTGATTCTTCTTACAATGCATGTTACCTCCCCCACTCTTTACTGAGATGCCAGAATTAAATGACCAAATATTTTGGAAAGCTGTTTGAATGAAAAAAATTAAGCATCTTGCTCAGTTTTTGTCGAGAGTGGAATATTGGGACCACGGTTGAGAATTGGCAATGACCCAAACCCTTGGCTTGATGAAATTCATAAGAGAACATGGTTATTGGCCTAGTTTATGTGTGGTCAAGTGTGCAAGCTCATGATAGTACTGTATTGTGTGAGAGATTGACTTATCGTCACTGGGCTCGAAGGATGGACGGGAACAGAACCAGCATCTGTGAACCCGTTATCCGTGTGGGTCATTAGCAGGAGCAGGGTTGCAGTCACCCCCCCCAACGACTTCAATAACGTCATGCCAGGGACCAACTCTCGTTCAAAAGCACACCAAAAGCAGCATCGGCCCAGTGAGGTTAGAGCAGCAACTCAACAATTGTGTGATGGCTCAGTGGTTAGCACTGCTGCCTCACAGTGCTCGGGATTTGGGTTCGATTCCAGCCTTGGGTGGTTGTCTGTGTGGAGTTTGTATATTCTCCTGTTGTCTACATGGGTTTCCTCCCACAGTCCAGAGATGTGCAGGTCAGATTGGTTCACCGTGTTTAATTGCCCCATAGTGTGCAGGCTAGGTGGCTTCGCTGTTGGGGCTGGGAGGCGTGAAGCTCTTCAGAGGGTCAGTACGGGCTGCGTGGCCTCTTGCTGGAGATTCCATGAATTCAATCAGCAACGCACACCACTGTCTTGAGGACACAGGCTCAAATCTTGAGCCTATTACATTCAATTTTAATAAACCTGGACATTGAACCCAAACCCAGTCACTGTGACCATGGAGGTTATAAACAATTATCTTTCAAACCTATCCAGTTCACTATAAGGAGGGAAATCTGCCGTCCTTACCTGGCCTGGCCTACATGTGACTCCAGACCCACAGTGATGTAGCTGACACCTAACTGCTCACCTACTTCAAGAGCAAATACAGAAAGACTACCCCCATTTGCCTGTGGTGCCCATATACAATGAAATAAGTTTTAAACGCCTAACTTTGGGTCTTGACACTTAGATATCTGTCAAGCTTTGAAATATCTCTTTGCAATGTTCACAACACCATTGAGTACAGAACTATGTTGATCTGTCAGATGATTTAAGACTGACCTCAATAGATCCTGTGATGATGCTGTGGTTTTAAGAAGTGATTTTGTCTTGGTTCCTCATAGACAGAGATTGGGAAACAGGAGGCAAGTGATCTGTGGGAAGATAAACAACTTGTGAGGCCATGAGTGCTTTTTATAAAAAAGCTGAAATAATAGAAGCAGCCTGAATGGGTGTGTTCAAGCTCCCACCCACAGAACCAGGAATTTTAGGTTTAGCTTTCACCTACTGACAGGGTTGGAAGGCAGTGAACCCCTCCTCACAAGCAAAAACAGAAGTTGCTGGAGAAGCTCAGTAGGCCTGGCAAATCAATGCAGAGCAATCGAAGTTAACATTTCAGGTCCAGTGGCCCGTCCTCAGAACATTTTGTTTCTGATTTACAGCATCCGTAGTTCTTTTGGTTTTTATTTCGTGAATCTCTCCCAGCTCCTATTCCCCCTCTCTCTGTCTCTCTCTCTCTCTCTCAGAATTGTCTTTTGATGTTCTTTCCTCCTGGATTGGAGAACTGCATGTGAGACAATCTGTTTTCTATATTTGCCTTTTGCCAAGGGGTGAAAATGTGTTGCTGGAAAAGCGCAGCAGGTCAGGCAGCATCCAAGGAGCAGGAGAATCGACGTTTCGGGCATGAGCCCTTCTTCAGGAATGAAGAAGGGCTCATGCCCGAAACGTCGATTCTCCTGTTCCTTGGATGCTGCCTGACCTGCTGCGCTTTTCCAGCAACACATTTTTAGTTCTGATCTCCAGCATCTGCAGTCCCCACTTTCTCCTCGAAGATTTTGCCAAGGGGTATGTTTATGGGATGTTGTTATATTGGAACAGTTAATTAATAATAGTTACTGTGTCTATTGTTCTGTTAAGTTTTCCAATAGAGTTAAGTTATTCTGAGTTCCTCTTTCCTTTGTTGTATTTTGAACTACAGTGTTTGAATTAGTTATGTTTTGCTTAAAACCGAGTAGTTGGACCAATCAAATTACATCTGGAACAAAGCATCTTTAAAATTAGAAACATTTCGATCAGATTCCCTGCAGTGTGGAAACAGGCCATTTGGCCCAACAGTCCATACCGACCCTCTGAAGAGTAACCCACCCAGACCCAGTTCCCTCTGACTAATGCACCTAACACTATGGAAAATTTAGCATGGTCAATCCATCTAACCTGTGCACCTTTGGATTGTGGGAGGAACCCAGAGTACCCAAAGGAAGCCCACACAGACAGAGGGAGAATGTGCAAACTCCACACAGACATTCGCCCGAGGTTGGAATCGAACTCAGGTTCCTGTTACTGTAAGGTTGCAGTGCTAGCCATGAGCCAGCGTGCCACCCTTTTTTAGGGTCTAGATTACCTTCCTAATATAGTTTGAGAACATCTGCTTTGATCCATAGCAAACTGGGGGCTCTTGTGGGGATCAAAATCTCTGATTCCAGGTTAGATTTAGGTTTATATGACTCAAAGGCAGCGAGTAGTAAGTGTTAGTATCTTTTATTTTGGGCATTGAACTTGGTTGGTTTAAACCGGGCGTGTGTAGTACCGGCTCTTTCAGTCACTAAGGGTTTCCTGGGGGGTTAGAGAAAATGACTTCAGGGGTTTTATAGAAAGCGAGTGAAGCAATGCTTTCCGAATTGGCAAACAAGCTGGAGTTGGGGGTTGCCTGTGTCTGTGAGGGACGGGCAGATCGTTGTGCCAATCACACAGCACTTATAATTGCCAGGAACACCATCAGACTCTTTGGAAACAGCAAACATTCAATTGCAAATGAAGCAGCTTCAATTTGAGCCAAAAGGAAAGGAAAGAATAGCCCTGGCAGAACACAAAGAAAGAGAAAAGGAAGTTAAACGGTTTGAGTAATGATTAAAAATGGAGGAAAAGGAAAAGGAGAGGAAGGCCTCAGCAGTAGAAAGAGAGATGGGGAGTGAAGAAAGGGAGAACAAAAGAGGTGAAAAGACAATTCTGAGGGAAGGTGTAGCAGTTGGGAGAGATTCACTTCCTTCCAATCCTGCTGAGATCCCAGTAGCTGCAAACTAAGCCTAAAAGCCTTGGTTCTTTGGGTGAGAGCTTGACCATACCCAGTCAGGCTGCTTCTATTGTTTCAGCTTTTTAAAAAAACATCCAAGATTTCACAGGTCATTTATCTTCTCAGAGGCAAAACATATTTCTTAAAGCATAACATCGTAATAATTCATGTTAGACTTTATCTGGAAATAACTCTGAAATTTGTATGATTCATCAACTGGAACTGCTCTATCCCAAAAGTTGTTGGATTTCAAAGCTTTGTCCATGGGATGAACATATTCTCTCCTATCTCACAATGCTGGTGGTAGTGGGTTGGAGTTCATTGAGGGACTCTGGATTTCCTGTGGTGACACATGCTTTTCATGGATGTTTTAATGAGTAACACACATCCTGACTGCCCAAACTCTGTCCATCATCAACAAGGCACATGTCAGGGTCCATTTGTCCATTTGCAGCTCCAATAATACTCAAGAAGCTTGACACCATCCAAGGCAAAGCAACTTGCCTGATTGGTCGCTCATTGGTTATCACTGCTACCTCACAGTGCCAGGGACCTGGGTTCAGTTCTAGCCTTGGAAGACTGTCTGTGTGGAGTTTGCACATTCTCCCCATGTCTGCGTGGCTTTCTTCAGGGTGTTCCGGTTTCTTCCTCCAGTCCAAAGATGTGCAGGTTAGGGTGGAGGTGGATTGGCCATACTAAACTGCCCACTGTGTTCAGGGATGTGTAGATTAGGTGCATTAATCGGGGTAAATATAGGGTAAGGGAATGGGTCTGGGTGGGTTATTCTTCAGAGGGTCGGTGTGGACTAGTTAGGCTGAAGGGTCTGTTTCCACTGTGTAAGAAGTCTATGGTTGGCACCACATCCACAAATACCCAGTCTCTCCACCACCGACACTCAGTAGCAGCAGTGTGTACTATCTACAAGATGCACTGCAGATGTTCACCTCAGACAGTACCTTCCAAACCTATGACCACTGCCATCTAGAAGAATGGCAGATACATGGGAACACCACCATGTGCCTGCAAATTCCCCTCCAAGCCACTCACCATCCTGACTTGGAAATATATCACCATTCCCTCAGGGTCGCTGGGTCAAAATCCTGGAATTGTCCTGAGGAGCATTGTGGGTCATCCTATAGCAGATGGACTGCAGCAGTTCAAGAAGGCAGCTCACCCCCACATTCTCAAGTGGGGCAACTAGGGACAGGCAATAAACGCTGGGCCCAGCCAATGACACCGGTGAATAGAAAAAGGAGTTCACTGCTCATTTCAGACTTAAGCAGTTGTAAATAAAACACCTGCAACTTGATATGGACGTTTTAATATTACCACAATGATTAGAGACACACACTCCGGGAAACTTTAGATGAATCCTTTGTTTATGGCCATCCTGAGTTCAAAGTTAAGAGGAGAAAGTAAATCTGTTGGAACAACTTGCATCAACAAAAGAATAAAAGAATAAGTAACAATATCTTTTGAATCTCTATTTTACTGGAAGATAATATGATCTTTGTAATTACAGGTAACAGACTGTCGGTTCATAAATATTCACTAGGAATTGTTCACCTTATTGTAACAGAATGATCATTTGCACAGTGTCAGGCGTTGAAGGGGTTAATTCTTTCATGATGTCCTTCTCGGGTTTTGCTTTCCTTTCTTCGGTTCTCACTCCAGTTACTTGCATACTCTTGCGAAAGCTTTAGAGCTGAAGATCAAAACATTGTTGTTGGAAACAGGTACCAAGGGGTTTAAAGCAGACATGGGTGACTGGAGTTGATGCAGTCATCAGCCACGATCTAACTGAACAACCCCTGCTCCACTGCACTCTTGTCTCATGGTTTAAGATGGGTCAGTAATAGAGAGAAAGTCAGGAGGTTAGAGGGGACCCACCAGGTGGTAGGGTTCTGGAATGCACAGCCTGGGGGTGTAGTCGAGGCAGGATTCCACACAAACTTTCAAAATATTTGGGCTAGCACTTGAACATTCAAGGCTACAGGTCAGGTGGGAAGTGGAATTCGTGTAAATTTAATGCAATTTAAGGAAAAGTTTTTTATACAGAGGGTGGTAGGGGTCTGGAATGGGCTCCCAGGAGTAGTGGTGGAGGCACGTATGATAGGGGTGTTTAAGGGGCTTTTAGATAAGCACATAGATATGAAAAAATGGAGGGATATGGACCAAGGGCAGGCAGAAAGGATCAGTTTAATTTGCATCATGTTCAGCACAACATTGTGGGCCGAACGGCCTGTTCCTGTGCTGTAATGTTCTATGTTCTGTGTAATTTTGGTGGTACATTCTCAATGGGCCAAAGGATCTCTTCTGTGCTGTAAGATTCCATGATTCACAGAACATGGATCTCTTTCTATGCCCACCCCCAAATACAGCCAATCTGGATTTAAGGGTTCTGAGGAAGAGTCACTCAACCCGAAACGTTAACTCTGACTTCTCTCCACTCCTGCTGAGCTTTTCCGGCAATTTCTGTTTTTGTTCCCTATTTCCAGCATCCACAGTTCTTTCGGATTTTATCGTGGATTTGAGGGATCTGGTCTGTATAACGTAGGGCACAATTATAGTTTGATTGAAGCAAATGGGTTCTTGAGTGAATTGAGACTGGGTCCTAAGATGTTTAACCAGATATCGTTGGTACTAATTGACATGGAGCTTCCAGGAATAAAATATTAACTTCCAAAACACCAGTGCAAGTAGCAACAAAGAGAAAGGTGGAGAGAGATTTAAACTATTATTATATATTTCCATTTTTTGAACATTGCCATATCTGACGATGAGAAAAGGGCACGGTGATGGATCATCGAAAGTTATGGAATTTGACAATGAAGAATTGATTAAATCCCTTCAAAATATTCAGAAGACAACCTAGACCCTAATTCTTTCTTATTTTAATGGTAAGCGCAAGACATGGCATTCCCGATTTAATTCGATCAGTCAAACTACGTGAGGTTAAGCAAGACACACTTTATTCATACACTATGGTCAAAATGCAACAAAAGAAAGAAGAAATTGGAATGACTTAACTCTATTGGAAAATGTGACAGAATATTAGATGATTAAACAGGGCATTGTCGTCGATGTGAATACTGAGTCACAAATAAGTAGAATGGATGGCTTTGAGGTATGTAGAGAAGAGATGTTGGCTTAACTCTATTGGAAAATGTGACAGAATATTAGATGATTAAACTGCTATGCAGTAACTGCTCCAATTTAGTAACATCCCATAAACACACCCTTGGCAAAGGCATATTCAGTAAAACAGATTGCCTCATCAGTGATTCTCTAGTTCAAGAGGAAAACTATCAAGAGAAAAATCTGAGAGAGGGAGCGTAGCAGGGAGAGATGGACTATAGCTTCCAAACCCGGCTTTAAGGCCCCAGTGACAACGGCTCCTGAGAAACAAAAATCCTAATTAAGCTTGACCTCACCCATTCAGGC
Source organism: Chiloscyllium plagiosum (assembly GCF_004010195.1). Taxonomy (NCBI): domain Eukaryota; kingdom Metazoa; phylum Chordata; class Chondrichthyes; order Orectolobiformes; family Hemiscylliidae; genus Chiloscyllium; species Chiloscyllium plagiosum. Next base: position 92,231,435 of record NC_057717.1, on the reverse strand, counting down.
TGCTTCTATTGTTCCAATTTTTCCCAAGGCCTCACAAGCTGTTTCTTTTATAGGGTTTCAATTGACAGCTTTGACTTAAAATCTCTCTTCAAAAGAAAAGGACAAAATGCACCTCTTAAAGCCTTCGTAAAAGGGTCTTTACTTTCTAATTGTCCATGGGAAAGTAGTGTTATGGACCCCAGGCCAGACCCCCCTCAAAATATAATAAGAAGGTAGCCCAGACCCTAACTTTTTCTTAGTTTGAAGGCAGATGTGAGGTGGATGTTCCAGGTGTGATGCAGCTGGTCAAACCACCGGCTTTAAGCAAAACAGAATTTATTTACACACTACAGATGAAACACAAACAAATGAAAACAGAAATTAGAATAACTTAATTTATTTGATAACCCAGTCGACTCTATCACAACTTAATGAAGAAGCTGTTCCAATGCCCACGACATCCCATAAACACACCTCTTGGCAAAAGGTAAATTCACACCCAGGTTCTTACAGGCAGGACAGATTTCAGAGAGAAAGTCCAGGCTTCACCTCTGTTGAAGCATGGAACCTCTTTGCACTGTAGCTGCTTCTCTGCTACCAGTAGATTCTAGTTGCCTGCTAATACAAAACAAACTAGAAACAAAACCTGAACTAGGAGAACTGGCCACTCCCCTTTCATTGTACAACTGGTTTAAAAAATACCTAAAGGCTGCCTTTAATTGTTGATGAAGGCAGTGTCTGTTAGCCATTTCGGCATCACTGACTTTACAACCTCCCTTGAAAAATAACACCAAGGACAACATAACCTTGCTGAAGGGATAGCATTGTCACACCTCCACGTTTAAAAAAATGAATCACCAATATGCAAAGATGGCTTCATTTTAACATCCCTTAGTCTTACACTGTTAGTACAATACAAATATGTCACATTGACTATAACCATGTAAACATGAACTACTACATTCTATTTCAGTCTGATTACTCTCGCCATCGTATGCCTCTGTTTCTTATCCAAGTCTTGACAATATGTTGGCAATCACGTTTTCTCGCCCTGCTCCATGGACAATTTCCAAATTGAATGGCTGCAATAATAAACTCCATCTAAACAGTATGGAATTTTTGTCTTTAAATCTCTCCAAACGCTTTAACGGGCTATGATCAGGATATATGATTGTCTCAGACACATTAATGGCAACATAACTGTTGTAATGTCAACAGCGAGCTTAAGGCTTCCTTCTCAATTGTCGAATATATCTGCTGATGAATGTTCAATTTCCTGCCGAAATATCCAAAAGGCCTTTGTATTCTCTGACGTTTCGAGTCTAACTGACCCTTTGCCAATGCTTTGACAAAGGGTCAGTTAGACTCGAAATGTCAGCTCTTTTCTCTCCTTACAGATGCTGCCAGACCTGCTGCGATTTTCCAGCATTTTCTCTTTTGATTTCAGATTCCAGCATCTGCAGTAATTTGCTTTTATCTTTGCATTCTCTTGTCGTCTTCCTGTAAGAGCACTGCAACAACATCCACATCACTCGCATCGACAACCACTTTGAATGGCTTTGTGTAATCAGGTGTGGCTAATACTGGGGCAGTGGTTAACACAGCTTTTAGGCTGTCAACTGCCTTCTGACAGGTCACTGTCCACTGAAGCTTCTTACATTTCTTTAGTATTTCAGTGAGTGGAGTAGGCTTACTGCTAAAATCCACTCAGTCCTAGGAACTGGGGTGCTGTTCTCTTCATTGGTAGTATGGGAAACTCCCCAATAACCCTTGTTTTTATATTCTGTGGGGCCATCTGTCTATGTCTGATAACATTGCCTAGGAATGTGACCTGGGCTTTGGCAGATTCACTCTTAACCAAGTTTATCACCAAACCTGTCTCCTAAAGTTGAATAAGCAATTCTGACAAATGCTACAAATGTTCCTTCCATGTGTGACTAAAAATCACCAGGTCATTGATATATATCATACAACTGGGTAATCCAGAAATGACTTTATTGTTTCGTCTTTGAAATGTGGCTGGCACATTTTTCATACCAAATGGCATGACGTTAAATTGATATAGTCCATTTGGTGTTACGAAAGCCAAGATTTAGACTAGATTCCCTACAGTGTGGAAACAGGCCCTTCGGCCCAACAAGTCCACACTGACCCTCCGAAGAGTAACCCACCCAGACTCATTACCCTCTGACTAATGCACCTAACACTAAGGGCAATTTAACACAGCCAATTCACCTGACCTGCACATCTTTGGACTGTGGGGGGAAACCAGACCACCCGGAAGAAGCCCACACAGACACGGAGAGAACGTGCAAACTTCATACAGACAGTCGCCAAGGCCAGAATCGAACCTGGGACCCTGGTGCTGGGAGACAGCAGTGCTAACCACTGAGGCACCGTGCCACCATTTGTCTTCGCTCTTTCAGATAAACGTACCTGCCAGTATCCTCTGAGTAAGTCTAACTTAGAAATAAAAGTTGCTTGTCCACCTTTTCAATACTGTATTCCAAATGTGGAATTGGATATGAATCCAAAGTTGTAACTGCATTGACTTTGCGATAGTCCACACACAACCATTGGGCACCATCTGGTTTTGGCATCATTACGACGGGTGAGCTCCAATCACTGTAATTCACTTTGTTTATGTCATCTTGGAGAATGCATTCAACCTCCTTTCGAACCTGTGCCAACCTTTGAGGGTTAAGTCTGTAAGAATGTTGCTTAATTGGAACAGCATCTCCTATATCTACACCAGTTAGTACTTTGCAGCTTATTTCCACCTAGCTCCCCAGGTGATAGTAATAACTCTTTCAGGTCATTTCAATTTTCCTCTGGAAGGTAAATCAATAATTTATCCCAATTTTTGACAACTTCCTCATTGTCCAGTTTAATTTGGGGAATGTCCAATTCAGAATACTTTGACCTTGGTTCTTCTCTCTGCGTTATAACTAGTAAGACTAGTTTTTCTCCCCTGTTGAACATATTCACATGACACACTCTGTGAGATTTTTTTTCTGTCTGGAGTCCTAACCAAATAGTTCACCCTACTCAATCTCCTTTCAACTTGATAAGGTCCACTAAAACTTGCTTGTAAAATTTCACCTAGCATTGGAAGTAACACTAACTCTACCTCCGCTAGCAAAATTGCAAGGCTTTGATTTCTTTTCTGCTTCCTGTTGCATCATCTACTGTGATATTTTTAAACGCTCTCTAGCCAAATCCCCCACTCGATTTAATCATTCTCTTAGATTTGACACACAGTCCAAACATATGGTACCTGAATTATGACTCACCAATTCCTCCTTAGTTAGTTTTTGTGGTCCACTCACTTCATGCCCAAAAACTAATTCGAATGGACTGGATTTGGTTGACTCAGTTGATGCATTTCTGATGACAAAAAGTACAAGCAGAATTCCTTTATCCCAATCATCTGGATAGTCTTGAATATAAGCCCTTAACATGGTCTTTAACATCGGATGCCTCCTTCCAAGCACTCACTCTGGATGATATGCAGTAGACTTGAATTGCTCCACTCCTAAGCCGTACATAACTTCCTTGAATAATTTTGATGTAAAGTTTGACCCTTGATCTGATTGTGTCTCTGTTGGTACTCCCCATCTCATGAATAATGTGAGTAAATCTTCTACAATCCTTTCACCTGTGATATTGGAATGACCTCTGGAGGTCTCGTGGACACATCCATTATTGTTAACAAATACTGATTCCCACTTTTTGTTTTAGGTAGGGGTCCTACTTAATCAATTAAGAAGCTTGTAAAAAGCTCCTCAAAGGCAGGAATAGGTATTAAAGTTATGGGTTTTATCACTGCCTGTGTTTTTCAAATTACCTGACATGTGTGACATATCTGGCAAAATTCATCTACATCCTTGTGTAGTCCAGGCCAGTAAAAATGTTTTTGTATTTTAGCTTGCATTTTTCTTACTCCTAAACAGAAAGTCAGGAGGCATGGGATAGAGGGAAATTTGGCCAATTGGATAGAAAACTGGCTAACCGGTCGAAGGCAGAGAGTGGTGGTAGATGGTAAATATTCAGCCTGGAGCCCAGTTACAAGTGGAGTTCCGCAGGGATCAGTTCTGGGTCCTCTGCTGTTCGTAATTTTTATTAATGACTTGGATGAGGGAGTCAAAGGGTGGGTCAGTAAATTTGCAGATGATACGAAGATAGGTGGAGTTGTGGACAGTGAGGAGGGCTGTTGTCGGCTGCAGAGGGACTTAGATATGATGCAGAGCTGGGCTGAGGAGTGGCAGATGGAGTTCAACCCTGCCAAGTGAGGTTGTC
>NC_057717.1:92210293-92227050 GCF_004010195.1 Chiloscyllium plagiosum | reverse complement strand
GCTTGTAAGAAGGCCTTTGGTGTATTAGCGTTCATTAACAGAGGGATTGAATTCAAGAGTCGTGAAGTGATGTTGCAACTGTACAGGACTTTGGTTAGGCCACATTTGGAGTACTGTGTGCAGTTCTGGTCGCCTCACTTCAGGAAAGATGTGGAAGCTTTGGAGAGGGTGCAGAGAAGATTTACCAGGATGTTGCCTGGAATGGAGAATAGGTCATACGAGGATAGGTTGAGAGCGCTAGGCCTTTTCTCGTTGGAACGGCGAAGAATGAGGGGTGACTTGATGGAGGTTTATACGATGATCAGAGGAATGGATAGAGTAGACAGTCAGACACTTTTTCCCCAGGTGCAACAGAGTGTTACAAGGGGACATAAATTTAAGGTGAAGGGTGGAAGGTATAGGGGGGATGTCAGGGGTGGGTTCTTTATCCAGAGAGTGGTGGGGGCATGGAATGCGCTGCCTGTGGGAGTGGCAGAGTCAGAATCATTGGTGACCTTTAAGCGGCAATTGGATAGATACATGGATGGGTGCTTGAGCTAGGACAAATGTTCAGCACAACATTGTGGGCCGAAGGGCCTGTTCTGTGCTGTATTGTTCTATGTTCTATGTTCTATGTTCTATAAACGAACTCCTACTGGCAGTTCATGCACTACCTGCAACACTTTCTTTCTATAACCTATTGGTAATATGACTCGATGAACTTCTGCCCATTTCTCATCTGTCTGACGATATGATGGTCTCCATTTCCTCATTAAGACATCATGTTCAAGGTAGTAGCACTCAGAGAAACGTTCAGCTTCTTCTTCTGTGTCTGCTTTTTGATACAATTGCTTCAGATTTTCATGTTTCTGTTGTAACTCGGTTAACGTTTCTGAGCTAAAGATATCCAATTTGTCCTCGACCTGTTACTGGTTTGTCTCAAGCATTCGAACAAACAGGGTCTCTGATAAATCTGCTTCGACTTCATTATCTGTATTCTTTGATTTCCCCTTCTGTTTCAACTGGTGGCTTTGTGACTTCATTATTACAGAATCAGGAAAAAATCCCAGGATATGCTTCCTTTAATAGCCTGATTTTCAATTGACTTTTCCACCACAGTAGTCAGCACTCCTACCTGTTACCCAGCTTTTCCTTATGATCTTCACCCAAATCTACTTTTCCTTTTCCACACGAGGATTTCTCATTTCTCCAATTTCTACCCTCTGATTGTTGACTTAGGTAGTGTCTGTTAGCCATTTCGGCACCACTGCCTTTATGTACCCGCTTGAAAAAAACCAAAGCGCAACATAACCTTGTTAAAGGGGCAGCAGCATCACATCAGAAGACTTGTCAAGTTGGCAGGAGAGTGGGGGCAGAGTGGTTTTGAGGCATGTGATAAAACTTCCAGATTACGTCTGGCAAGAATTGACAACTACAGATATTGCAGAATGACAAAAGCATACTGAGGGGCTGAACGGTCTCCTTCTATCTCCATGCCGCCTGAATAATGAAACAAAGCCCTTGTAGTAGCGAAGCATTGGTCAGGATCAGATAACAGCGCTGTCTAAAGGGTGGGATTCATTTTGTTAATGATTGTCTCCCAATGCAAAAAGGTGGTTCACGGCAACGCCGTGCCCTTTCACCTTTGACACTGTGCTTCAGGTGGGTCCAATCACACCAGCTCATCGTTCCAATAATGAACCAACGCTGAATTAACTCCATTGGAGATACAGACAGGTTTACAAGCTCAGTGATGTTCATAAACCTCGTAACCTTTGCCCCCATTATTTATATTGGCGTCGGAATCACAGTGTGATTGATGTACTGCCTCATCGTTCACTGTCAGTCATCCATTAACTCACATTTCGCATCCTATTACTGATCTCATTGGATCATTGGGAATTCTTATTACCTCAGAAACACTTTCTTACTCATACATGCTCACCCACCCATCCCCACATCCAAAACCTAAGGACATTTTTTTCTTTTCCTTTCTACCTTATTTTTCAAAACGCTTTCAGTCATTGCTGTGATCGCTGGCTAGGGCAGTATTTATCCCTCAAATTGAGCGGCCTGCTATGTTATGTCACAGGGAATGAAGAACCATCCACATTGCTATAGGAGCGACGCTGTTCAAGGTTACATTCTGAGAAAGAGTCATACCCACCTTATATCTCTGCTACTCTATCTCTATCTTTCCACACAGACACTGCCAGATCTGCTGAATTTCTCCAGCACTTGCTGCTTTTTTTCGAAAAAAAACTAGTTCAGACTTGCAGCATCTGCTCAGACTTGCAGCATCTGCAGTATGTTGCTTTTATATAACTACACAGCCTGGGGTTGACTGAATCAGTCAGGCAGATTTCCTTCTCGAAAGAACAAAAACAGGAACAGGCCCTTTGGCCCACCAAGACTGAGCTGACACACGATGCTTTTGAAACTAAAAGCCTTTTGCCTCTATGTTCTCCATATCACTCTATCCCCTATCTATTCACACATTTGCCAAGATTCCTTTTAAACATTGTTTTGTATCTGCTTCCACCACCTCCTCTTGTAGCACATTCCAGGTACTGGCCACCTTCTGACTAAAAGACTTGCCTCTTACACCTCCTTTAACCTTTCCCCCTTTCGCCTTTAACCTATGGCTCCTGGTAATTGACATTTCTAACCTGGGGAATTAAAGACCCTGATTATCCATTCTACCCATGGCTCTCATAGTTCTGTAAATTTCTATCAAGTAGCCCCTCATTCTTCGACATTCAAGTGAAAACAAAGCAAGTTTGTTCAATCTCTCCTCATCGCTAATTCCCTCTGAAGCAAGGCAGCGTCCTGGTAAACCGTTCCTATACCCTCTCCAAAGCCTCCACATCCTTCTAGTAGTGTGGCAACCAGAACTCGACACAATATTCCAAATGTGGCCTAACTAAGGTTTTATGGAGAGATAAAAGGGCATTAGCAAATCAGTTTTCTTCTTAAGTGGACAATCAATGACAGTCACCGTTAGTGATGTCCAATTTTAGATTAGTTCTATTCAAATTCCACCAGTTGTTTTCCAGAAACCAAAAGAGAAAATGCTGGAAAATCTCAGCAGGTCTGGCAGCATCTGTAAGGAGAGAAAAGAGCTGACGTTTCGAGTCTAACTGTCGCTTTGTCAGAGCTTTCCAGAATTTGAATCTAAACCCATAGAGTATTAGGCTTGGGTCTCTGGATAGCGAGTTCAAAGATATAACTGCCATCACCTTCAGTTGTGTACTATGATTATCCTCAAACAAGCTGAGGGGTGGAAATTTCCACATTCTAATACTGCTCTGGGTAAAGAGGTTTGTGTTGAAAGCCCCACAAAGAAACAGAAAATGCTGGAGATAATGTTTGAACCTGAAAGGGTTCAGGAAAGTTTACCAGGATGTTGCCAGTGTTGGAGGGCTTGAGCTATAGGGAGAGGCTGAATAGGCTGGGGCTGTTTTCCCTGGAGCGTCGGATTATAAAATCATGAGGGGCATGGATAGGATAAATCGACAAAGTCTTTTGCCTGGGGCGGGGGAGTGCAAAGCTAGAGGGCATAGGTTTAGGGTGAGAGGGGGTCGATTTAAAAGGGACTAAGGGGTGAATTTTTCATACAGAGGGTGGTGCGTGTATGGAATGAGCTGCCAGAGGAAGTAATGGGCCCTGGTTCAATTACAACACTTAAAAGGCATTTGGATGGGTACATGAACAGCAAGAGTTTAGCGGGAATATGGGCCAAGTGCTGGCAAATGGGACTAGATTAATTAAGGATATTTGGAGAGTTGAAATCAGAGTAGTGCTGGAAAAGCACATCAAGTCAGGCAGCATCATGATGAAGGGCGTTTGCCCGAAACGTCGATTTTCCTGCTCCTCGGATGCTGCCTGACCTGCTGTGCTTTTCCAGCACCACTCTGATCTAAACTCTGGTTTCCAGCATCTGCAGTCCTCACTGTTGCCTATTTGAGGAGTTGTCTTGGACGAGATGGAACTGAGATGTCTGTTTCTGTGTTGTACATCTCCATGACTCAAAGACATGAGGTTGCATTGGACAATACTTTGGGGAGTACATCCTTAAAGGTTGGGCTAAACTGACATTCAACAAATTGGTCCATAGTTACCTGGTTCCCCCCTTCTCTCCTTGAACAGAGATGAACAGTCTGAACAAAAATGAAAGTGGATGCCGGAAATCTGAAATAAAAACAGAACTGTTGGAGAAAATCAGCAGGTCTGGCAGCATCTCTGGAGAGAAAGCAGAGTTAACTTATCGGGTCTGTTGTGCTTAGAATGAGACTGGCCAGATGGATAATTATAAATATATTTATTTGTGCGATGTGGATGTCACTTGTTGGTCTGTGTTTTGTTGCCCATCCATATAATTGTCCCTTGAGAAGTTGGCGGTGAGCTGCCTTCTTGCACCACTGTAGTCCACCTCTTCTGGGTTAACCCTCAATGCCCTTAGGGTTGAAATTCCAGGATTTTGACTCAGCGATACTGAAGGAACAGCAAGTCAGGATGGTGTGTGGTGTGGAGGGGAACTTGAAGGTGGTGGTGGTGTTCCAAGTATATCTGCTGCCCTTCTCCTTCTAGATGGAAGTGGTCATGGGTTTGGAAGGTGCTGTCTGAGATTTGAGTATGAGATCCCTGATTGGGCCAATTAACCCCAATCAGGGAGCCCTGGCTGACTGGAGTGTCAGGAGTTCTGCTCACTCTAGCGATTGGCTCTGAGCTGGCTGGTCAGAGCCCATGTGCTGTCCAATGGTAAATAAAGGATGACTTAGTGATGGGATACTGGCCTCCATGGAGTTATTTTAGGGTTCAGTGAACTTTCTTCAGAAACATTTCTCTCCAAACATGCTGCCAGGCTTGGAGTGTTTTCCCAGAAATCTTTGCTTTTGAGAATGGTCACATCCTCCACAATTTGTATCTCTGAGGAGGATAGAGATAATTGTGGGGGAAAAAGAAAGTCCCTGACCTCTTCACTGATTTTGATGATCAACTGAGGTGCTGTGCATTAGAGTAGGCCATGTATTTCTGGAAGCGATCTATGATCTCCTATAGGGAGTGATTTCTGACGGCTCACCCACTGACTGATGGGAGAGGCGAGCTGCCTAACTGGAGCTGTAAAAATAAATCCAGCTTTTATTAGTTTTAAGCATGAGTGACTGTCAAACTGGGAATATTGACTTTGCTCTTGGGGTTTAGTTCCGCGTCACAGATGAATGTTACAAGCCAGCTCATTGAACACAGAGACGGATAAACCTGCCTTGGCTTGTGTTTTGGGATTACTTTGACCTGGGCACTCCCATCTTATGGAGAATATAAATCCAGTTGGAAATTGGTATGCATAAAGAGATAAGCAACGACATCTCACACCCGAAGGTTTTTGGTTTGGCTGAGTTTATAAATTTCCTATATGAGAGAAATGTATCATTGTTCAAATATGTCTTAACTTGCTGGGCTCAATGGCATTTGTCAAGTTTGGAGGCCTTTAATATTGCAGATCTCATTCAACTGACTAATGAGACTTCTTGAGTGACAATTAGCTCCCTTGAGAACGTACTACAGCTCTTCTGGTATCTCAACTGCCAAACGTCAGCAGAAACAGAGCCACAGGTGCTCCTGTGAAGCAGTGATATCCTTCCACATCTGACAGAAATTTACTTGTACCTCCACACACGTCATCTACTGCATCTATTGCACCCGATGTGGTCTCCTCTACACCGCGGAGACAGGACGCCAACTTGCGGATCGTTTCACAGAACATCTCTGGGACACCCGCTCCAACCAACCCCACCGCCCTGTGGCTGAACACTTCAACTCCCCCTCCAACTCCACCAAGAACATGCAGGTCCTGGGCTTCCTCCATCACCAAACCCTAACCACCCAATGCCTGGAGAAAGAACACCTCATCTTCTGCCTCATCAGCCCAGCAACCACACTGGATCAATGTGGATTTCACCAGTTTCCTCACTTCCCCCCACAATATCCCATACCCAACTTCCCAACTTGGCACTGCCTTCCTCACCTGTCCATCGTCTTTCCCATCTATCGCTCCAACCTCCTCTCTGACCTATCACCCTTCCCCTCCACCTTCATCTACCTATCGCATTCCCAGCTACCTTTTCCCCCCGCCCCACACACCCCTACTATTTATCTCTCAGCCCCCCCCATCCCCCCCGTCCACAAGCCTCATTCTTAATGAAGGGCTGATGCCCGAAACATCGATTCTCCTGCTCCTCGGATGCTGCCTGACCTGCTGTGCTTTTCCAGCACCATACTCTAGACTCTGATCTGCAGTCCTCACTTTCTCCAAGCAGTGGTACTGTCCCTACCTCTAGGCTGGAAGATCTGGGCTCAATTCCCAGTTGCCCCAGATGGGTCATACCTGAGCAAGTTTATTAACAATGCAACGTGACGGTGATACAGGTCTGGAACTCTCTTTCACAAAGGGAGTGGATGCTGGATCAGTTTTAAATATGAACACGTTCGATTTTTATGAAGCAAAGATTTAAGACATAGCAGACAAAAGCAGGTGTATGGATTTAGTGCACAGATCATCGAATGGCAGTGCAGGTTTGAGGGACTGAATGGCTTGCTCCCATTCCTCTATTGAAAACAGAGCCAACCAGTTCATGCTCGGGAAAAGAGAAATCTCATCAAAGGTCCTCATCAGATGCAAGTACGCCAAATTTCAAAGCGAGCAACAATTTACCCTGGAAAAGAAAGCAAATAAACTCTGATTGGTTGAGGTGTTGCCATGGAGAATGCACCAGGGAGCTACTGTCCTCCATATTTTTGCTTAATTCAAAATAGACACAAAGCCTGGCCTTGTTGCTTTTTCCCACAGCGGGCAGGATCCTGTGTCTATACAAGTGAAAGTGAGTCACGTTGCAAGACTGTCGGTAACCTTTAAAGTGGTAGTCAGCACAATTCTGAGCACACTCAGGATCTTTCAGCAAGTGGGTCCCTCTTAAGGTGCATTTTTAAGAGTAAAGAGAGGCTCAGGGAGGGAGAGGTTTAGAGAACTTCAGGTAGGTGAAGGGACAATCCCTACTGTTAGGGAGCATTGACTGAGGAGGTGTGCAGCAGACCTGGAGGAAGACATCAATCTGAGGGCTTTGTGGGGGAGGTCATGCTAAACTGCTGGGGGGTGGGTATGTAGAGGTGACAAAAAGAGAATTTGAAAGGGATTGAGTCGAACCAGTGTAAGTGGGCAAATATTCCCAGTCGTTATCTGTACAGAGGATGACTGAGGAGGTCCTGTGGTGCAGTGGGTAACATCCCTGACTCTGGACTGTGGGTTTGACTGCCACCCACATGGCAGTCAAGGGGCAACCAACAGGTTGTTGTTGTGAATCGGACCCCCTCAGAGCTGGCTAGACCATTGGCTCAGATATGACTTGTACAAACAGCAGAGAGTTTAAAACCCAGGGGTGGTGGATTCAAGTTGAGGGGACGTGAGGAAAAGTTTTTTCCTGCAGAGGGCAGTGGGTATTTGGAATTCGCTGCCTGAGTTGGTGCTGGGTGCAGAGATCCGAAACTCTTTCAGGAAGTAATCTGGATTGGCACCTTAAGTGTTATTGGCCACGTGCAGGATGACAGGATTAGAAAGGACATCTGGGTGTTTTTGGATTATAGAATCCTGGCCGTACAGAGAGCCGCTATTTGGCTCACCTGCACCAATCGTCCTACACTGACCTCCTGTAACCCTGCATTTCCCATGGCCAATCCACCTAGCCTCCACATCCCTGGACACTATGGGGTAGTTTCCCATGGCCAATCTACATAACCTGCACATCTTTGGATTGTGGGAGGAAGCCTACACGGACAAGGGGAGAATGTGCAAACTCCACACAGACAGTCACCCAAGTCTGCATTTAAACCAGGGTCCTTGGTGCTGTGGGACAGCAGTACGAACCATTGAGCCACGTGCTGTTCAATATGGACAAGCTGGTCCAAACGGTGCTGTATCATTTCTATAGTTAAAGAATCACAGACATACAGCACAGAAACACATCCTGCAAACCAACTCGCCCATGCCGACCTAAATTCATAACCTAAATTAATCCAGACCATTTGCCATTACTCGGTCCATATCCCCCTAAACCCTTCCTATTCATATACCCATCCAGATGCCTTTTAAATGTTGTAATTGTACCAGCCTCCACCACTTCCTCTGGCAGCTCATTCCATACATGCACCACCCTCTGCGTGAAAACGTTGCCCCTTCAGTTCCTTTTAAATTTTTAAACTCTCACCCTAATCCTCTAGTTCTGGACTCCCCCAACCGGGAGAAAAGATCTTCTCTATTTACCCTGTCCATGCCTCTCATGATTTTATAAACCTCTATAAGGTCACCCCTCAGCCTCTGACGCTCCAGGGAAAACAGCCCCAGCCTATTCAGCCTCTCCCTATATCTCAAACCCTCCAACCTTGGCAATGTATTTGTAAGTTGTTTCTGAACTCTTTCAAGTTTCACAATATCCTTCCTTTAACAGGGAGACCAGGTGAGCACTCCAAAAGTGGCCTTACCAATGTGCTGTACAGAGCAACATGACCTGACAACTCCTACATTCAATGCTCTGACCAATAAAGGAAAGCTCACTCAATGCTCTCTGCATTATCCTGTCTACCTGAGTCTCTACTTTACAGTTCAGTTTCCCATCCTTCTGAGGAGGGGGGGGAGGTTTGAATCAGGGATAAGTTGTCCCCCTCCCTTGCCTTAGTTGCCATGGCGATCATGTGCCAGGTATGGCTTCTCCAGGGAAATTGGACCTTGGGTAGCACATAGCACAATAAACGTTTGTCCACCTGAGGACACTGAGAGCCTTCCTGTGCGTGTGTAAGCTTACAGCCTCAGGGAGCCTCAACGGCAGTGAGACAGTCGCACCTCAGTTGACTTAGCATTCAGCAAAGCAGGCAATAACACAGAGAGCAGGTCACTGCACATGATAATTCACTCACCTCATACCCAGTAAGTCAGGTGTCAGCGCTACAACATATACTCACAGCAAATCGGACCATGTTACAGGAAACGAAACACCGATGACTTATTCTTTTCATCTGTAAGCAAAGAGACACCTTTTAGTTGGGAAATTCCTGCCAATGGATAAACTCAAGCATCTTACGGATTTGCTCTCAAGGAGACAATGGATGGGGCTAATGTTTAAAAAATTCTTCCGGCCAATTCTGTTCCATCAAAGACTTTCTCCCCCCCGAGAATGGGGTCGTGTGTGGGTGGGGGGAGATCGGAAAATTTGCTCTGACATGTTGGGAGGGGTCAGGACAAAGATAAGTGTCCACTGATGTAGTGTGTCCCTACCTTCAACGATTTGCGCTGAAGAGCGAAAGAATTCGGGGACTGAACGAATATCACCTCGTGCTTGCACGTATAATGTTGGCACCACTGTGTCCTGAGGGGAGAATGCATTTGAGAAAGTGACTGCAGTGAAATTTGACTTGAATTGATTTGAATTAGCTTTATGGTCCAATGTATTCGAACGGGGACAGTGAAACGTTCACACATTGCCACATTACGGCCCCATCTTGGGTACAAGATACCTAGGCACAGACACTTTAGTATTTGGCATAAAATAGAAAAATAATAAAGTCTCGCGTAAGAATAAAAAGGTAAAATACAAAGAATAAAACAAGTGCACAATTTGTAGTCCTTCCATCCTCAGTCCGCGCTAGCATCTCGTCTCCAGACGACACTTGGCCTACTCCCCAGACCGCACCGAGCTGAGCCTCCAGTTTACTCTGGACCTAGTCTCCAGCCCACACTGGGCCTAGTCTCCAGACCATACTGGGCCTAGTCTCCAGACCGCACTGGGCCTAGCCTCCAGACTGCACTGGGCCTAGCCTCCAGACCACACCAGGCCTAGCCTCCAGTTCACGCTGGGTCTTGTCTCCAGACCACACCGGGCCTGGTCTCCAGATGACACCAGGTCTCCCCTCGCGAGCACACCGGGCCTCGTCTCCAGACCACACCGAGCCTAGCCCCCAGACCATATTGGGCTTTGCCTCCAGACCGCACAGGGCCTAGTGTCTACATCGCACCGGGCTTTGAAACTCAAGGTCTCACCTCAAGTCCACAAGGGACCTCGCCTACCCATAGAGGCCTCCAGTCCAGGGACTTGCCTCCAGTTCACACTGGGAACTTGCCTTCCTGTGGCGCCTTCCTGTCCACGCGCTGACCCCACCTCCATTCTCAACCTCGATAATTCCCCTTTACGTTACCCTGATCGGCATTTAGTCTGTGATCAACTGAGTGAGGCTGCTTACATGTCAGGGGCTACTGCTACTGCTCCTCATGGATGTTCCCAACAGGTGACCCATGCCATTATCACATGTTTTAAGCCATCCTCACTTTGGTAAAAGCAAAATCCTGCGAGTGTTGGAAATCTGAAGCAAGCACAGAGAGTGTCAGTCTCATCTTGGGGGTGGGAAAACTAATGGAAGCAATTCTGGAGCGTTTAATCCAGACCAATCAGCATGGTTTGGTTAAGGGGACATCAGGTCTGACCAACTCGGTTGAATTTGTCAAAGAGGTAACCAGGTGTGTAAATGAGGGCATTGCGTTCAGTATAGTCTATTTGAACTTCCTGAAGAAGGGCTTATGCCCGAAACGTCGATTCTCCTGTTCCCTGGATGCTGCCTGACCTGCTGCGCTTTTCCAGCAACACATTTCCAGTATTTGAACTTCAGCAAGGCTCTTGTTAAGCTCCCCCATGGGAGATTTATAGCGAAGGTAAGAGCCCTTATGGGATCCAAAGAGCTTTGAATCCAGGATTAACTGACGTTCGAGGAATGTTTATGTGACTGAAGTCTGTGTCAAATTGGGGTCCCACAGGGGTCTCTCTTCAGTGCCTGTTCCTGTACATTTGAAAATGGAACCCATCAATCCTTAAATGTCTAAACTTCACTCTCCCTGGTCATTTTCAGAACCCCTCAATCTCAAAAGGCTGTGATGTGCACTAGGCTTGCCCTGCCCAAGACTCAAGTCAGAGCCTCCCATTTATCTCAAATAAATTTTCCACACATAATTGGAGCTGAACATGTCAGTCAGCCATTTTGAAGAATACAAGATGAGTCAGATGTCAGATTCTGTTTTGGGAGAAGAAACGTTCGAAAACAGTAAAATAAATCAACAAATTGCAGACTTGTTTGGATCTGAACCAAACACAGAAATTACTGGAGAAGCTCAGCAGGTCTGGCAACATCTGTGGAGAGAGAAACGGAGTCAACGTTTTGAGTCCAGGAAATGTGGTCTGAATGTTTTGCTCATGTTGCGGTTCCATTTTCAAATGTTGCCTTGAGGTGTAGTGGTACTGTCCTTACCTGGGGGCCAGGAGGGTTCAAATGCCATCTACCCCAGACATGAATCATAACATGATGGAGCAAGATTCCCTCATGAAGAAAGGCTGGACAAGGCTCAGCCTGGAGTTTAGAAAGGTCAGAGATGACTTGGAGTCATACAGTCATAGAGGTCCACAGCGTGGAACAGGCCCTTCGGCCCAACTTGCCCATGCCACCCAGTTTTCACAATTAAGTTAGTCCCATTTGCCTGTGTCCATATCCCTCCATACCTATCCCATCCATCTACCTATCCAAATGTTTCTTAAAAACCAAAACTGTACTCACCGCCACCACTACCTCTGGCAGCCCGTTGCACATACTCATTACCCTCTGTGTCAAAACAGTTAAATTAGATTGGGTTAGATTCCCTACAGTGTGGAAACAGGCTCTTCGGCCCAACCAGTCCACACCAACTCTCCAAAGAGTAACCCACCAAGACTGATTTCCCTCTGATTAATGCACCTAACACTACAGGCAATTTAGCATGACCAATTCACCTGACCCGCACATCTTTGGGCTGTGGGAGGAAACCGGAGCACCCGGAGGAAACCCACGCAGACACGGGGTGACTGTGCAAACTCCACACGGACAGTTGCCCGAGGCCGGAATCAAAGCCTGGTCCCTGGCGCTGTGAGGCAGCAGTGGTAACCACTGAGCCACTATGCCGCCCCATTGCCCCTCTGTACCCTTATGTATCTCTCCCCTCTCACCTTAAACCGATGCCCTCTAGTTTCAGACTCCCCTACCCTGGGGAAAAGCTGTCGGCTATCTGCCTTATCTACACACACCCCCACCCCCCATGGCTTTATAGACCTCTATAAGGTCATCCCTCAGTCTCCTATGGTCCAGGGAAAAAAAAGTCCCAGCCTATCCAAACTCTGCTTATAACTCAAACCCTCCAGTCAGGGTAGCATCCTAGCTAATCTTCATCACACCCTTTCTGGTTTAATAACATTCTTTCTGTAGTAGGCCGGAGTAACCGGAACTGCATGTCCCACTCCAAACATGGCCTTATTAACGTCTTGTACATTTACAACGAGACTTCCCGACTCCTGTACTGAATGTTCTGAACGATGACAGCAAGTATGACAAAGCCTCCTTCAACGCCCTGTCAACTTAATTGAAACAGATAATATCCTGAGGGGATTTATCCTGAGGTGGATGTGGGCAGGATGTTTTCTCTTGTGGGAGAATCGAGAAATAGAGGTCACTGTTTGAAAATAAGGGGTGTCCATTCGAAACAGAAATGAGAAAATGCTTATTTCTTTCAGGGAATTGTGAATCTTTGGAATTTCCTCCCTCAAAAGACCTTTGAATATAGGAGTTGGGAAGTCATGTTGAAGTTGTATAGGACACTGGTCAGGCCTATTCTGGAGTACTGTGTCCAGTTGTGTTACAGGAAGGAGATTATTAAACTGGAGAGGATTCAGAAGAGATTTATCAGGATGTTGCCGGGATGGAAGGTTTGAATTCTGAGGAGAGGCTGGATAGGCTGCGACTTTTTTCATTGGAGACAGGAGGTTGAGGGGTCACCTTACAGAGATTTATAAAATCATGAGGGGTTTGGATAAAATGAATGGCAGGTGTCTTTTCACCAGGGTTTGGTGGGGATTTCAAGACCTGATGATGGGCTTTTGCCCGAAACGTCGATTCTCCTGCTCCTCAGATGCTGCCTGACCTGCTGTGCTTTTCCAGCCCCACACTCTCGACTCTGAAATCTCCAGGCCTCACTTTCGCCTGGCACATTTTTAAGGTGAGAGGAGAGACATTTAAAAAATGCATGAGAGGCAACTTTTTCTACACAGTGTGGCTCGCTTACGGAATGAACTGTCAGAGGAAGTAGTGGATGCGATACAGTTACAACATTTAAAATAGACTTTAGATATGTACAGGAATAGGAAAGGTTTGGAAGGATATGTTCCAGGACAAGGCAAGTGAGACTAGTTTGGTTTGGGCTTATGTTCAGCGTGGACTAGTTCGACCGAAGGGTCTGTTTCCGCGCTGTGTGTTGATAAAAAACAGTGGATGAGGGACGCATTCCATTCCATTAAGTGGCACCAGGTAAATGCAAGTTGTTGTTGCCGTCAGCCTCCTGCAGCATTGCGGAGGGTGCAGGAGGAGTCAAGGTGAATCTTCTGATAAGCTGAGGGTTGAGCACAGTTGTTCACCTTTAAGTATTTTGCAGGTTGCGATAGAATCTTGATGACCAAAGGGATGAAAGATTATCGGGGGAGACAGAGATCTGAAGAGTCGAGGTTAAAATCAGATGAGCTGTGATTTTATTGAATGGGGGAGGAGGCTCGAAGGGCCAAATGGCCTCCTGTTGTACATTGTTTAAGGTGGACCAATGTGTCCTTGCTGCACTCACATGGACCTCACCATCACTCCCTCCCCAGACATGCAAATAAAAATCATTGGTGTGACAATCTTGCCTGCAAGATCTACTACCTCAGCGAAGCAATGAAAGTCACCCTCTGCTTATAGAATCATGTCCCTGGGGATATCGGTGTGTAAGAGAGACGAGGGAAGGACAGCGACTGCTATAAACTGTTGAGCAGGACATCATTTTAAAAATTAATAATGGGCATGGGAAGAGTATTCAAAGGTGACATATCCCGAGCAAGTTTTGGTTTTGTGTCTCCTGAGATGAAAGGAGAATTGAGTCGGGACCCCCATATCAAGGATAGCAGTGGAGGGGTGGTTACTTTTAACTTTCATGTAATCATTTGGCGAGTTCCCAATATGGGGTGACCACTGGGACCAGCCTCACTCTGTCCTTTAATTAAAATGGAAAGCAGTGGCGAGGTCTCTGAGGATGCCTTTGGGTCTCAATCGTTGTTGTTGCTTAACAGAGCGAGAACTGGCCCAGTGAAGGGAAACTTTGGAATCTGAAGGACAGCCTGGCAAGGTGACAGGGAGAGCAACACAACATTCGGAGCAGTTGCAGGAAGCTCTCAACCCGAAGGCCCAACACGTCACTCAAATCCGCTCTCCCAAATTCTGACTTCTCAAGCGGTCTGGCTTTTTGTTACTCACAAACTGTACCTGTCCTGTTAACCCACCATGCTCTTTGTTCCACCATTTTCTTCTGGTCTGTAAGCACCTCCCTAAACCTCTTTAGCCCTCTTTTATTTTCCTTTCAGACGCTCCTGAGTTCACCAACCTATGAACTGCATGTCCAAACGTGGCCTGGCTTCAAATAGACACCGAATACGTTCCTGTGAAGCACCTTGGGATGCTTTGTTCCAATGGGTGGCACTATATAAATGCAAGTTGTTGTTGTAGTCACTCTCCTGTGGCAATGCATATGCTGGAGGGGGAGTCAAGATGATGGCATGAGGATTGAGTGCAGTTGTTCACTGGATCAGAACGTAGAATAAAGAACATTACAGCACAGTACAGGCCCTTCGGCCCTCGATGCTGAGCTGACCTGTGTAACCAATCTGAAGCCCATCTAACCTGCACTATCCCGTTATCATCCATATGTTTATCCAATGACCATTTAAATGCCCTTAAAATTGATGAGTCTACTCCTGCTGCAGGCAGGGCATTCCTGACCCCTACTACTCTCTGAGTAAAGAAACTACCTCTCGCCTCTGTCCTATATCTATCACCCCTCAATTTAAAGCTATGCCCCCTCATGCTAGCCATCACCATCTGAGGAAAAAAGCTGTCACTGTCCACCATATCTAACCCTCTGATTATTTTATATGTCTCAATTAAGCCACTTCTCAACCTTCTTCTCTCTAACGAAAACAGCATCAAGTCCCTCAGCCTTTCCTTATAAGACCTTTCTCCACACTAGACAACATCCTAGTAAATCTCCTCTGAACCCTTTCCAAAGCTTCCACATCCTCCCTGTAATGCGGAAACCAGAACTGTACGCAATACTCCAAGTGCAGCCGCACCAGAGTTTTGTCCGGCTGCAGCATGACCTCGTGGCTCCGAAACTCAATCCCTCTACCAGTAAACGCTAACACACTGTATGCCTTCTTAACAATCCTATCAACCCAGGTGGCAACTTTCAGGGATCTATGTACATGGACAACGAGATCCGTCTGCTCATCTACACTGCCAAGAATCTTGCCATGAGCTCAGTACTCTGTATTCCTGTTGCTCCTTCCAAAGTGAATCACCTCACACTTTTTCTCATTAAACTCCATTTGCCACCTCTCAGCCCAGCTCTGCAGCTTATCTATGTCCCGCTGTAACCTGCAACATCCTTCAGCATTATCCACAACTTCACCGACCTTAGTGTTATTCGCAAATTCACGAGGTTAGGTTATGCCAATGTAACATTCTAAATTTATCTCTTCTCTTCATATAACATTCAATTTTGTGTTACTTAAGAAAGGATTTCTCTCTATCCAGCAACTTTGATAAATCAGGATGCTTTCGGGCAGATGTCACCAGCAGACAGTGATGAGAGATCACACTTAATCCTCACACAATAAATGTCCGCTCGGTCTGCAGGGCAAATCTATAAATGAACAATTCATCAAGTTGTGCTGCTGCTGTTGGATAAGGATGAAGTGTTAGCTTCAGTTCCATATCTCATACTTCGGATGCTGTAGCACTCCTTAGAAGGACAAACAAAAAGTATGAAAGACCCTGGAAATGTGAACTAAAAACCAAAGAGTGCTGGAGGAACACAGCAGGTCTGGTTATCGTCAGTACAGAGAGAAACAGAGTTAGCTTTGTGAGTCAAGTATGATTCATTGTTGGAACTCAGTACTCAGTGCATTGATGCTTCGAGTCTGGATTGTGTATGTAGCCTGTGGTCAAAGCTTCACAGAATCACTACTGTGTTGAAGCAGGCCAACACTGTGTTGGCCCTGACACTCCAAAACATGTTCCACCCAGATCCCACCCCTTCCTCTGTAACCTGGCATTTCCTATGGCTAACCCATCTAGCCTGCACATTGCTGAACACTATGGGCAATTTAGCATGACCAATCCACCTAACCTGTACATTTTTGGAGTGTGGGAGGAAGCCAGAGCACCTGGAGGAAACCCACGCAGACACGGGAAGAATGTGCAAACTCCACACAGACAGTTGCCCAAGGCTGGAATCGAACCCAGGTCCCTGATATGATGTGGCAGCAGTGCTAACCACTGAGGCACCGTGCCAACCTTTTCACCAATAACCAATATTCAGCACCTTTCGAGACTCCTTAGAACTAATGATATGGAGATGCCGGTGTTGGACTGGGGTGTACAAAGTTAAAAGTCACACAACACCAGGTTATAATCCCAACCACCAATCCCAACCTCACCATTAAGCCAGCGGATAAAGGGGGCGCAGTAGTAGTCTGGCGCACTGACCTCTACACCGCTGAAGCCAAACGCCAACTCGAGGACACCTCTTCCTACTGCCCCCTCAACCATGACCCCACCCCCCCATCACCAAACCATCA
>NC_057717.1:92167930-92208112 GCF_004010195.1 Chiloscyllium plagiosum | reverse complement strand
CTTTCTCCCCACCCCCACCCTCCTCTAGCTTATCTCTCCACGCTTCAGGCTCACTGCCTTTATTCCTGATGAAGGGCTTTTGCCCGAAACGTCGATTTCGCTGCTCCTCGGATGCTGCCTGAACTGCTGTGCGCTTCCAGCACCACTGATCCAGAACACCAGGTTATAGTCCAACAGGTTTAATTGGAAGCACACTAGCTTTCTGAGCGACGTTCCTTCATCAGGTGATCACTGGCCTTCATCAGTCAGGGCATTGAGTTTAGAAGTTGGGAAGTTATGTTGCACTTGTACAGGACATTGGTGAGGCTGCACTTGGAGCTCCTTCATCACCCGATGAAGGAGCGTCGCTCCGAAAGCTAGCGTGCTCCCAATTAAACCTGTTGGACCATAACCTGGTGTTGTGTGATTTTTAACCTTAGAACTAAGGTAGTCTATGACCAAATGCAGCAAGACCTGGGCCAGTTTCAGGCTGAGCTGAAAATGTGTTGCTGGAACAGCGCAGCAGGTCAGGCAGCATCCAGGGAACAGGAGAATCAATGTTTCGGGCATAAGCCCTTCTTCAGGAATTTGATTCCTGAAGAAGGGCTTATGCCCGAAACGTCGATTCTCCTGTTCCCTGGATGCTGCCTGACCTGCTGCGTTGTTCCAGCAACACATTTTCAGCTCTGATCTCCAGCATCTGCAGACCTCACTTTCTCCTAGAAACGTTTCAGGCTGAGGTTGATAAGTGGCAAGTAATAATCACATGTGTCAGGCAAAGATGATCTCCAACAAGAGAGAATCTAACCACCAACCCTTGAAGTTCAGTGGGATTACCATCACTGCATCCAGCACTGTCAGAAACTTAACTGAATTCACTATATAAACACAGTGGCTACAAGAGCAGGTCAGAGGCCAGGAATCCTGCAGTGAGTAACTCATTACCTGACTCCCCAAAGTCTGTTCACCATCTACAAGGCACAAGTCAGGAGTGTGATGAAATACTCCCCACTTGCCTGGATGGGTGCAGCTTCAATGACACTCAAGAAACTTGACAAAGCAGCCCATTTCATTGGCACCACAGCCACAAACATCCACTCCCTCCACCACTGATGCTCAGTAGCACCACAGCCACAAACATCCACTCCCTCCACCACTGATGCTCAGTAGCACCACACAGGCAGCACCTTTCAAACCCACGACCACTTCCATCTAGAAGGACAAGGGCAGCAGATACATGGGGAACACCACCCCCTAGCAAGTTCTACTCTAAGTCATCCACCATCTTGACCTGGAAATCTATCGCCGTTCCTTCACTGTCGCTGGGTCAAAATCTTGGAATTCCCCTGCCAAAGGGCATTGTGGGTCAACCTACAGTATGTGGACTGCAGCAGTTCAAGAAGGCAGCTCACCCCTAACTTCTCAAGGGGCAACTAGGGACGGGTAATAAAATGCTGGCCCAGCCAGCAATGTCTGTATCCCCTGGATAAATTTTTAAAACCCTAAACTTACTGGTCATTAGTACGTGTCATATTGAACTGTGACAGATGAGTTATAGTCATAAAGTCATAGAGATATTCAGCTTGGAAACAGACTCTTCAGTCCAACTCATCCATGCCGCCCAATATCCCAAACCAATCTAGTCCCAATTGCCAGCACCCAGCCCATATCCATCCAAATCACTTCCTATTCATATACCAATCCAGATGCCTTTTAAGTATTGTAATTGCACCAGCCTCCATAACGTTTTCTGGCAGCTCATTCCATACACGCACCACCCACTCTGAAAAGTTGCCCCTTAGGTCTTTTTTATATCTGTCCCCTCTCACCCTAAAACTATGTCTTCTGGTTCTGGACTCCCCGATCCCAGGGAAAACACTTTGTCTATTTATCCTATCCATGCCCCACATGATTTTATAAACCTCTATAAGATCACCCCTCAGCCTCCGACGCTCCAGGGAAAACAGCCCCAGCCTATTCAGCCTCTCCCTGTAGCTCAAACCCTCCAATCCTGCCAACATCCTTGTAAATCTTTTCTGAACCCTTTCAAGTTTCATAACATCTTTCCGATAGGAAGGAGACCAGAATTGCTTGCAATATTCCAACAGTGGCCTAACCAATGTCCTGTACAGCTGCAACATGACCGCCCAACTCCTGTACTCAATGCTCTGACCAATAAAGGAAAGCATACCAAAAGTTGGACCAGTATTTTTCATTTGCCAGTTTTCCTGCTGGTTTACGTCCTGGTTTTCAAATAAAACATGCACAGAGGAACCTCGATTTTCCGGCATTTGATCATCCGAATATCGGATTATCTGGCAAGATCGCAAGGTCCCAAAGTTTGGCTAAACTATGTTATCCGGTTTCGATTAACCGAACGAAATATTTCCTGCCTGCGTTCCTCGGATAATCGAGGTTACTCTGCATATGGAACAAAGAACAGATACAGCATTTATCTTCTAATGCTGCAGCTATGATCATCCAACCCCCTACACTTCCTGACACTGGAGGCTGCAGGCCTGATTTCAAGCCAGGCCCAGGGCTTCCCAGTGAGTTTCCACCTGTTGTGTTTGTGTGCGATATAGCCCTCAGGCTAACTGCATCTAATTGACAAAGGATTGATGCCAAAGCAGTATGATCATCCAACCTCTGTGAAATCCTGTAGCTCTTACTTTCAAATACACCACACTTATATAGATGCACCATAGAAAGCATTCTATCCGAATGCATCATGGCTTGGTTCGGGGCAACTGCTCTGCCCAGGACTGTAAGAAACTACATAGAGTTGTGAACACAGCCCAGTCCATCACACAAACCAACCCTCCATCCATTGACTCCATCTACATTTCTCGTTGCTACAGACAGAAGGCCATCATCATCGAAGACCCTTCCCACCCTGGTTATAACGTCTTCCAACCTCTTCCGACAGGCAGAAGATACAAAGGTTGAAATGTACTGACCGACAGGTTTAAGCGCAGCTTCTTCCCTGTTGTTATTAGACTGCTGAATAGACCTAGGAGAAAGTGAGGACTGCAGATGCTGGAGATCAGAGTTGAGAGTGTGGCGCTGGAAAAGCACTGCAGGTTGAGGCCGAAGGGCCTGTTCAGTGCTGTATTGTTCTATTGTTCAGGTCAGGCGGCATCCGAGGAGCAGGAAAGTCGAAATTTCGGGCGTAAGCCTTTCACCAGGAATAGAGCCGTCAAATTTCAAATCTAATGTTGATCTTGCTTTAGTGTGCCCCCTGTGCAGCCATAGCCTTGCATGCCTTACTCTGTTCAGTCACCCTATGATCTGTGTGTCCTTGAATGTTAGGGTCTGTCAAACATGCCAAACAAAACTTTTAACTGTACTTAGATACATGTCACAGCAATAAATCAAGTCAAATCAAATCAAATCACACCCAGTAAGCATGTAGTTAATGGAGACACGGGCTATGGTCCCCATCACAGACCAGGGAAAGAGCAAGGTCTTGTGTGTGTTCCTAATGCACTCAGTGAACAAATGTGAGAATTGGTTAGGCCATAGAGTCATCCAGCACAAAAAAAGGCCCTTTGGCCCATCCAGTCTGCTCTGACAATAACTACAATGGAATAACTCCACAGAGGCCAGTATCCTGTCACCCAGTCACCCTTTATTTACACATACATAGTACATGACACTGACCGAGCTAACTCAGAGCCAGGTGTCAGAGTGAACAGAACCCCTGACACTCCTGTTTATATCTGTCAGCCAGGGCTCCCTGATAGGACTAGATTCACAGCCCTAATCAGGGAACTCACATTCTATGAGGTCCACCTGGCTGACCTCATTACAATCCCTACATACCATTGGCTCTAATTCCAATTTCCTGCCCTTGACCCATATCCTTGAGTGATGGATCTTGAACTCCTTGAAGGGAGGAGGGACATAAAAAAGTATTATCTAGTTTAGAAGAGTAAGGACTGGCTTCATGAAAGTTTATACGATCCTGAATGGTCTGGACAAGGCAGCCCATGGAAAGAGTGATTTCTGACATGGTGAGTCCAGAGATAGGTAATCACCCTTTCAGGACAGAGATAGCGGTTGTGAGTCCTTCTAACTCTCAGAGGGCAATGGAAGTGGGGTGGTTGAAAAGTTTTATGGTGGAGAGAGGTCAATTCTTTCAGTAGAGGAATTCAAGCATATAAGGGGCAGATGGGAATGTGGAAATTGAAATAGAGCCAGATCAGCCACCATCATGATGAATGCCATACAGCCCATTCCTGCTCCTATTTCAGACATTTGTAAGAAAGCATTGGCTTAATGGTATTATCACTAGACTGTTAATTCAGGTTAACCTGGGGACCAGGATTCAAATCCTACAGGCACATAGTGAAATTTGAGTTCAATAAGAATCTGGAGTTAAGAATCCAATGATGAAAACATGAAGCAATTGTTGTAAAAAACAATTCTCCATATTGTCTCTGGGTGGGAGATTTCAATGCCCATCGCCAAGTGTATCTCAGCAACACTACTAACCAAGCTGGTTGAGTCCAAAAGGACTTAACCATTTGATTCGGTCTGTGGAAGGTGGTGAGGGAACCAACAGCAGGGAAACATATATGGTCTGCACCTATCTTTAGCTCTGAAGGTAAGCATACTATTAACTTTCCTCTCTGCCTGCTGCATCTGCATCATGCCAACTGTTGGTGACTGTTCCACCATGACACCAAGATCTCGCTGCACCTCACCATTTCCTAAACTGCCACTATTCAGATAATAATCTGTCTCTCTGTTTTTGTGACCAAAGTGGTTAGCCTCCCATTTATCCACATTATATTGCATATCTGCCCACTCAGCCAATCTGTCCAAGTCAGCCTGCAGTCTCTTGGTATCCTCCTCACAGCACACACTGCCACCCAGCTTAGTGTCATTTACAAATTTGCAGATATTTCATTCAATTCCTTCAGCCGAATCGTTAATGTATATTGTGATCAGCAGAGGTCCCAGCACTGAGCCCTTCAACATTTGGGTGGCAGAGAGGCTCAGTGGTTAGCACTGTTGCCTCACAGGACCAGGGACCCAGGTTTGATTCCAGCCTTGGGTAACTGTCTGTGTGGAGTTTGCACATTCTCCCCGTGTCTGCGTGGGGGTTTCCTCTGGGTGCTCCGGTTTCCTCCCACAGTCTAAAGATGTGCAGCTTAGGTGAATTGACAAGGCCTAATCACCCCATGGTGTCCAGGGATGTGTAGGTTAGGTGCATTAGTCAGGGGTAAATGGGGAATGGGTCTGGGTGGGTTACTATTCAGCAGGTTGGTGTGTACTTGTTAGGCCAAAGGGCCTCTTTCCACACTGTAGGGATTCTATGATCTTCCTGAAAGATATATCCTTTCCCTATACCATTCTTATCCAAGGATGTACTCGCACTGGAGGGGGTGCAGAGAAGGTTCCAGAATTGAGAGGGTTGGTTTATGAGGACAGATTGAGTGGACTGGGGCTAAATTCATTGGAATTTAGAAGAATGAGGTGGGATCTGATAGAACCATCTAAAATTACAACGGGATTAGATAAGATAGAAGCAGGGAGGTTGTTTCCGCTGGTGGGTGAATCTAGAACGAGGGGCAACGCCTCAAAAGAAGTGGGGGAGCAGGTTTAGGACTGAGTTGAGGAGGAATGTCTTCACCCAGAGGGTTGTGAATCTGTGGAAGTCCCTGCCCAGGGAAGCAGTTTGAGGCTGCCTTGGTTGAACGTTTTTAAGGCAAAAATAGATAGACTTTTGAACAGTAAAGGAATTAAGGGTTAGGGTCAGAGGACGGGAAAGTGGAGCTAAGTCCACGAGAAGACCAGTCATGATCTTATTGAATGGCGGAGCAGGCTCGAAGGGCCGGATGGCCTACTCCTGCCCCCAGTTCTTTTGTTCTTCTATTATTTTACAAGGGGCAGTTTCTTGGCTGGATATCATCTCTAATTTAGCTGTCATTGCTAAGTCTTTGAGTTTGTCTTCCTTGAGATTCTGGACACTGTGTCAGCTTAATGGAGCTGAATTGTTTATTGGGAGTAACTAATTGATTTTGCTCCCTTTCTGGGGAATCCGTCGAGATTTGTAAACTGGCTCTGATTTGAGCTGTTCGTGTCATAGATAGAATCAAGGATTTATACAGGAAAGAAAAAAGGCCCTTCGGCCCATCGAGTCCACAGCAATCCAAAACAATCATCCTAGCTATTCCAGCTATCCATTTTTCAGCACTTTGCCCAGTTCCTTGTATACCTTGGCATTGCACATCAAAATATGATATTTTGTCTCTATCACCCTTTCAGGTAGTGGGTTCCAGATTCCCACCACCTTCTGGGTGAAAGTGTTTTTCCAAAACTGCCAAAAACACCGCCTCAAAACCTCAGTCCCTTCTGTTAAATCTATGTCATCAATAAGGGAAGTGGTTTCTTCCTGCATACCCTATCTACGACCCTCCAGCATTGTCTGGCAGCCTGTGTGAGTGAACATTTGGAGTCCATTAGAGTTCGTACTAATTCCTAATTACCATCCTCCCCATGGGATAGGAGAGCTGGTTACTCAGTTATAGACTCATAGAGCTATATAGCATGGAGACAGGCCATTTGGTCCATGCTAACCATCTCCCAAGCTGAACTAGTCCCACCTGCCTGCACCTGGCCCTCCCAAGCTTTCGTATTCATGAACTTATCCAAAGACGTTTGTCCCTTATCCAAATGTCTTTTAAATGTTGTAACTGTACCCGCATCCATCACTTCCTCTGGAAGCTCATCCCAAATGCAAGCCACTCTCTGTATAAAAAAGAATTGCCCGTCGTGTCCTTTTCCAATCTTTCTCCTCTCACCTTAAAAACACACCCACTAGTTTTGAACACACCATGCTAGGGAAAAGGCCCTTGTCCTTCACCTTATCAATGCCCCTCATGATTTTATAAATCTCAATAAGGTCACCCCTCAACCTCCTACTCTCCATTGAAAAATGTCCCAGCCTATCCAGTCCATTTTTAATATCTGAACTCTCCATTCTTGACAATATCCTGGTAAATCTTTTCGCAACCCTCTCCAGTTTAACAATATCCTTCCTGTGACAGGGCAATCAGACCTGGACATAGCACTCCAGAAGAGGCCTCACCAATGTCCTGTACAACCTCAACATGACGTCACAACTCCGACACTCAAAGGTCTGGGCAATGAAGGCAAGCGCGTTAAACACCTTCTTAACCCCACTGTCTACATGTGACACAAATATCAAAGAATTATGTGCCTAACTTTCTTGGTTACCCAGGGCTCTACCATTAATTTACATAAATCCTGCCCTTGTTCATTTTACCAAAATGCAATACCTCTCATTTATCCAAATAAAACTCCATCTGCCACTCCTCAGCCCATTGACCCAATTGATCAAAATCTCTTTGTAATCTTAGATAACCTTCTTCACTCTACACTCTACCACCAATGTTGGTGTCATCTGCAAAGTTCCTAACCATAGCTCTTATATTCTCATCCAAATCATTTATATAGATGACAAACAACAGTGGATCCAGTGCTGATCCATGTGGCATATTGCTGGTAAGAGGCCTCTGAAAAACAACCCTTCACCATCACCCTCTGTCCCTGACTGTCAAGCTAATAGCTGTATGGAGTCAGTTGGATCTCCATGTTTGCTTTGGCGCATCATGGAGGGCTCCTTCTTGAAGATTTGTGCCCCTCAAGCTGTAAAATCGCTGGTTTCTCTCAGGCAGAGAGAGATGCCAATATGGTACCATGTCTAATTACAATGTCCCTGTGCTTCCTGTCTGCAGCCTTGACCCACCTTCCCTCTGAACTGAGAGTACGGATGTCAACTGCAAGTAAAAATTGACCTTGGGATCTCTCCGGCCTGAGTTAATCTCTGCCTCGACCAGCAGAGCAGCCTAAGGGATCACACCTACCATCTCAATGTCGCCCATTAATGGCTAATTGATCTGCCTGAAATCTCAAGGTATGCTCAGCAACCTTTTCAAAACTGAACACTATAAATATCAACCTGCATTTTGTTTGAGCTTAATGAACTCCAGTGTATTGTGTAATGCTAGTCCTACTAAGGATACACCCTCGACAAAGTGCAAAAAGACGATGGAGCACCCACTGAAAACGAAGTATTGTCGCATGCTGAGAGGCTAGTAAAGGATAGGGAGAACTTCAAGGTGGAGATGACACTGGTAATGGGAAGAGCGAGAGAGCTGGAGGGAGGGGGAGGGGACAAAGAAAAAACAGAAGGGAGCTCCAAGAGTCTGGTATCGTGAGGTTCATGTGAAAGTCTGGACATGTGGTAGAAGCTGGTCCTGTTGAGGCATTCAAGATGGCATTGCGAGATGACTGAATAGGAACAAGGTGCTGGGTTACTGCAGAATGCAGGACAATGGCTCAAACTCAAAGTGGTCATTGAAGAGACAAAACGTTGGTTTGCAAGTGCAACAGGTAATTGAGCAGACAAATATTGCTAGAGGGATGGAGTTTAAAAACAGGGAGGTTATGCTGCAGCTGTATAGGGTGCTGGTGAGGCCACACCTGGAATACTGTGTGTGCAGTTTTGGTCTCCTGACTTGAGAAAGGATGTACTGGCACCGGAGGGGGTGCAGAGGAGGTTCAATAGGTTGATTCCAGAGTTGAGGGGGTTAGTTTATGAGCAGAGTTTGAGTAGACTGGAATTATACCCAATGGAATTTGGAAGAATGAAGGGGTGTCTTACAGTAACATTTAAACTATGAAAGGAATAGCTAAAATGGAAGCAGGGAGGTTGTTTCAACTGGTGGGTGAAACTAGAATGAGGGGCATCACCTCCAAATAACGGGGAGCAGGTTTAAGATGGAGCTGAGGAGGAACTTCTTCACCCAGAGGGTTGTGAATCTGTGGAAGTCCCTGCCCAGTGAAGCAGTTTGAAGCTGCCTTGTTGAATGGTTTAAGGCAAAGATAGATAGATTTTTGAACAGTAAAGGAATTAAAGGTTAGAGTCAGAGGGCGGGTAAGTGGAGCTGAGCCTACGAGAAGACCAGCCATGATCTTATTGAATGGCGGAGCAGGCTCCGTGGGCAGGATGGCCTACTCCAGCTCCTAGCTCCTATGTTCTAATGGTCGCCTTTGGCACCACAACTAATCTGTGATTCTAGAAACCCTGATATATCTGATCAAGGCACTCAGTAAGAGAGAGGCCTCCAGTCTAAAACGAGCATGTGCAGTGAGATATTTTCGGCACTGTGCCAGAGAGCTGTATGTGAGAAGTTACTCACTGTCTCCATGAGGACCCTTCCTGAGTGATATGAAGCAATCAGGTCCATGGGCTATGAGTGTGAGCAGCCACCCTGCAGTCCAAGGTACTCCAGACCAGTACCTCAATGTGAGGTCAGCTGTATTGGATTCTTGGACAAGATGATAAAAAAGGATTTTTCAGACCCACACTCCTAATCTTTGGGCACCCAGTGCGGACAGGTGTGGGCAGATCGGAAGGGCCTCTTCGTGGGTCTGCTCCTGGCCAGGCTGGCTATAAACAGCAGGCTGTGGAGGGGGAAATCATCTCCATTGACTGCCTGCCCCCTCCCCCCCCCGCAGTTACATTCGTGCCTGGATATCCTTGGAGAGAGAACACACAGTGTCCATCAATGCTCTCAACGCCTTTATAGAGAGGTGGGCACCATGAGAGGTACAGTGCTTTATTTCTCCCTCCAGCTCCATTTTGGCTTGCCTCGTTCCCTCTCTCCCTAACCACCCGTTTCCCCCCCCCCCACCCCCACATTCATTGCTTTAGCATCGGCCATGATGGGTTTGGCGTGTCAATGTTCCATTGGCTATGTTACAAATAAAAAAGTCAGCGTGTTTTTGGTGGTGGGAAAGTTGCTTGGTTGGATGTGACAACACCTTTAGGTATAAAAAAGGTGAGGACTCGATGAGTTGGAGAATCAGGAATGGATGAGAGGCAGACGGGAGATGTAATCAGTGGGAAGAGAGCAGAGAACATCTTGCTTATTGCCATCAGCCAAAAAGGGACATGCTGTTTGGTATGATCTGCCAGTCTTTAGGCCATTGGGTTTACATAGTTGGCATCACACTAGCACTGAAATTCATATATCACATACATCAACAGTGTCATAGGCAGAGGAGCTTGATGGTAGCATCCTGTCAGTGAGAAACATTGCTTGTACTACTGTTGCATACCTACGTTCAACTGTTGCTCAAACGTTATGTGCCCACGCTAATCTGAGGTAGACCTCTCGGGAATAAAAGTGATAGCCTTCGGGTCACCCATTCATTCATAACACTCCACTTGCAAATCTTGCAAATGTCCAACCTTAGACGTGATTCCTTGAGTGGACAGCATTTGTTTAGCAATCCCGTGTGTGGTAAGAAATGCGCTGACAAGCAGTTAAAGATTGTCACAGTATGGTTCACTTGGCTGGACTAGAAGCTCTGAATATTAATACCCACAACCCTGGTCTTTGCGGGTTAAAAGAACTGGTGCTTGCAATGAATCATAGAATCTCACAGGAGATGCCCTTTGGCACAGTGGACTCTGCTTAACTCAACAGAACAGATGGCAGCCATTTCTCAGGGCAACACCAATCAATGTCAACTTATCTGGTTTAACATTTAAACAAACCCTGGCAGCTAACTGTCAGCTGTCTTCTACCTGGTACATTCAACCACTTCTGTCAAACAGAGTCCATTCATCAAATAATCTGCACTCTCTTTTCATATTGTATAGAATGGTTACATTCCCTTCACAGTGGTATTCTTGCAAAGTGTCCTGATCAGTGAAAGAAAAGCTTTGAAACAAAGATTTTTTTTTAAACCTAGTAATACAATTGAAAATTTCCTCCTCGTATTACAAGGCCTCTTCTAGAGTACTGTGTTCAGTTCCGGTCTCTGCCTCATAGGAAGGATGTTATTAAGCTGGAGAGGGTTCAGAAGAGATTGACTAGAATGTTGTTGGGTGTGAGGGTTTGAGTTATAAGGAGATGCGAGATAGACTAAGGGATTTCTTCACTGGAGCATAGGAGGTTGAGGGGTAACCTTATGGAGGTTTATAAAATCATGAGGGGCATGGATAAGGTGAATGGTAATTGTCATTTCCCTAAGGAGTGGGATTTCAAGATAAGGGGCACATTTTTAATGTGACGGGGGGGGCAGCTTTTAAAAAGACATGAGGGGCAACTTTTTCTCACAGAAGGTGACTTACATGCGCAATGAACTTTGTGATGAAATGATGGATATGGTACAATTACAGCACACAAAAGACATTTGGATATCTTTATGAGTAAGGAATGTTTGGAGGGATATGGATCAAAGGCCGGCAGGTGGGACTAGTTTGGTTTAGGATTATGGACTGGCTGGATCGAAGGGTCTGTTTGTGTGCTGCAGGACTCTATCAACAGATGGAAGGTTAAATCATGAAGACAGTTCAGAAATGATTAGATTAGAAGGATTATGGAGATCCTTTGAAGAAATGAAAAACATGGGTTATGTTTATTCATACCTTGGTGGGATGTAGGGTACATAGGTGTATTTGACAATAGAGTAGGATAAAGGTTGGCACAACATCAAGGACCAAAGAGCCTGTACTGTGCTGTACTGTTCCATGTTCTATGTTCGATGTGGATATCACTGGCTGGGATAACATTTATTGTCCATCCTCAGTTGGTTCAAGAAGGTGATGGTGAGCTGCCTTCTTGAATTGCTATGGTCAATGTGCTGTGGGTTGACCCACAATACTGTTAAAGAGGACATTCCAGGATTTTGACCCAGTGATAGTGAAGAACAGTGATACATTCAAAGTCAAGATGGTGAGTGACTCTGAGGGGAACTTGCAGGGGATGGTGTTCCCAAAATATGCCCTTCATAATCTGAAATTATAACCTTGAGACTAGCTTCAGTTTATTTTTCATTCAGTGTGATAAAAGAACAGATTTAAATTTGCACTCTAACGACAGCATAAACACAAGACCAAGGAGTTCACACGCAGGTCCATCCACACTTGTACACTGCATGAGAAAAAAATTCAGTGACGGCAGCTCAATCTGTAAGATCCATCCCAGCTTGGATTGATGAAGAATCAATTCTTGACCTCGAGTCAGTGCGAGGTCTAAATAGGGTTCAGGCCTAAATCAGAAACTTCGCCCTGGTTCAGAAGCAGGGCTGTGAGATTAGACCTAACTCCTATGTGGGCCTGAATCAGGAAATAAACATCTTAGGCCTTTTTAGGTGAGAGGGTAAGTAGGCCTGAATAACTGAAAATAAGTTGTAGGCCTGAATCAGCAGTTATCAGACAGTCCCGAATTAGGAGATGGGTCTGAACCAAAACCAGACACTGCTCCCTCACAGTACCAGGCACCCGGGTTTGATTCCACCCTCGGGCGACTCTCTGTGTGGATTTTGCACATTCTCCCCGTGTCTGCGTGGGATTCCTCCGGGTGCTCCAGTTTCCTCCCACAGTCCTCCCAATGTGCAGGTTAGCAGGATTAGCCATGCTAAATTGCTCCATAGTGTACAGGGATGTGCAGGCTAGGTGGATAAGCCACAGGAAATGCAGGGTTACAGAGATAGGGTAGGGGTATGGG
This sequence comes from Chiloscyllium plagiosum, assembly GCF_004010195.1. Taxonomy (NCBI): domain Eukaryota; kingdom Metazoa; phylum Chordata; class Chondrichthyes; order Orectolobiformes; family Hemiscylliidae; genus Chiloscyllium; species Chiloscyllium plagiosum. Next base: position 92,195,576 of record NC_057717.1, on the reverse strand, counting down.
TGTGGGCGGAATGCTCTTCGGAGGGTCAGTGTGGACTCAACAGGCCGAATGGCCTGCTTTCACACTGTGAGAATTCTATGAAACAAGTCAAACTGATGAATGAGACACACTGCTCTGACCGGTCTCGTGCATTCCAGCATGGATCTCCAGTACAACCTCCATCTTCATTTCTAAAGATTGCAGTTTTGTTTTAACTGGATTTCTCCTTCTGGGAGTTTCAGGCTGAAATCATGATGCGGATAGGCCTGACTTGAGTGTCTATTGTACAAGTCCCATCTCAATGTGAACCCAGGCATGTGGCTCTGTCTTAAGACTCAGGCCACCAATAATACTGAGGGTTCGTTGAGGATGAGACAATGGAACAGGCTGCATCAGATTTATACATCTTCCCTCACCCATCAAAGATCATAAATGATAACTAATTACTGGTGATTTAATTAAAGGAAGAGACACAACACACCAATGCTAAGAGTTGCTGCAGAAGCATCTTCATAAACTTTGGCTGTGAAAACTCAGTAACCTTGAGTGAAGCTCTTCTCTTATTATAATGCATTCTCGTTCGCTAATATCTTCACACAAGGATTGGGACAGATTCTGGTGCATTCACTGTGTCCTGGAGAGTTTCAGCCATCAAGACTGCATTAATCTCTCAAGAGTTCATGCAGTACGCCAATCATCACCGAACTTTTTTTTATTCATTCACAGAATGTGGCTGCCGCTGGCTAGGCCACCATTTATTGCCCATTGCCCAGAGGGCAGTTAAGGGTCAGAGAGTCATAGAAGTGCACAGCAGGTAAACAGACCCTTCAGTCCAACTTGTCCATGCTGACCAGATATCCTAAATTAATCTAGTCCCGTTTGCCAGCACTTGGCCCATATCCCTCTAAACTCTTCCTATTCATATCCCCATCCAGATGCCTTTTAAATGCTGTAATTGTACCAGCCTCCATCACTTCCTCTGGCAGCTCATTCCATACACACACCGCCCTCTTCATGCTCCTTCGGTCCCTTTTAAATCTTTCCCCTCTCACTTTAAACAAAAGCCCTATTCTGGGGAAAGGATCTTGGTTATTCACCCAATCCATGACCCTCATGATATCATAAACCTGAATCACATTACTGTGGGTCTGGAGTCACATGTAGGCCAGACTAGATAAGGATGTTGCTTTTTTCTGACTATCGGCAATTAATAAGTCTGTAAGTTAGCTCGCTGAGTTGGAAGGTTTGTTTTCAGACATTTTGTCACCATACTAGGTGACATCATCAGTGATGGTCTCTGGCAAAGCTCTCATGGTGTGTCCCACCCCTCTATTTATAGGTCTTGGTGGTGATTGCATTTCTGGTTCTTTTTTTCAAGGGAAGGTAGATAAGGTCTAAATCAATGTGTTTATTGATGCAGTTCTGGTTAGATGCCATGCCTCTAAGGATTTTCGTGCATGTCTTTGTTTCACCTGAATAGGATTCATTGCCATTACTAGATTCTTTATTCCAGACTTTATTGAATTCAAATTCCACATCTGCCCTGGTAGGATTTGAACCCAGGCTCCCCAGAGTCTCTAGATGAACAGTCCCACGATAACACCACTAGGTCACCATCATTACCTGCTGCATGCTATGAAAGAATAACAGAACTATTGAGCTTGTCTTCTTCTGACAATGCTAAGCCTGGAGAAAGAAAGAGATGGGTGGTCGTAAACACTCGGTTTTTGAGAGTGTGGAAATGTTAATTTGTTCATCTTTTCTCTGATAACTCAGATCTGATTTTCTTTGAGCCCACTCCTTGTTTAACTACCTTTCCTGTGTCTTGGAGGAACCTGCTGGTTAGGACACAGGCTACTGTCGAAGGTGATAGCGATAGGACAGATGTCAGAGGGGCATGGAACGCACTGCCTGTAACAGAAATAGACTCGCCAATTTTAAGGCATTTAAATGGTCATTGGATAGACATATGGATGAAAATGGAGTAGTGTCGGTAAGATAGGCTTCAGATTGGTTCCACAGGTCCGTGCAACATCGAGGGCTGAAGGGCCTATACTGCGCTGTAATGTTCTATGTTCTATGCAGGTCTCTTCAGGTGCAAAGTTAAATCCATGTCCATTCCACTCATGCAAAGAGGCCTAAATAAACCTAACTCCCACCACTGCATTCAAAGAGGCACAGGCGAATCTTTGCAAGTATTCTGATCACCATTCACCCCTCAATGAGCAACGTCAAACGTGAGCACCCAGTGGGATCTTGCTGTGCCCAATTTTCCTGCTGCTCTCCCCCCTGTCACCAAAGACGCCACGCACTTCGAACTTCACCCCATTGTCCGCAAAGCGCTTTCAGGATGTTTCGAAGTTGTGAGAGGGACAATATTGGAAAACACTTTCTCTAAGGCGCGTAGGACAGAAATCAGTCATACGCGCAGCATAGACACACAGCAAACTTGGCTCCTTGTTTTGTTGTTTGTTTGACGTTAGCCGGGCAGCTGGTGTTCTGTGTTTACAGAGAAGCAGCAGGAGGAATGTAGGCAGAAAACAATGTCTTTTCACGGAATCAGATCCCACCAGGAACCACCCACTGAAGGTATCGAAGTACTGAGAGCAGGGTTGGCACTCAGTTCATCAGCTCAGCTCATCTGGTGGCACGGAGCCTGGCATTGCCTCGTGGGTGCGGACATCTTGCCTCAATCCTTTGCCTCATTGCTTCCAATGTCTCTTTAAAGGTTTGACGCTTTTAGAACTGTTTGTTTAATTGAGATCATGTGACTGTGCCAACCTGAAACGAAACAGGGCCAAATGGTGCGAGTTGTACGCTCTCAGGTTGTGTGAAGGCACTTTAACAGGACCAACCTCTCTTCCCGAGCAGGAGAAAGTGAGAACTGCGGATGCCGGAGGTCAGAGTCGAAAAACGTGGCGGTCAGGCAGCATCTGAGGAGCAGGAGAATTAACGCTTCGGGCATAAGCCCTTCATCAGGAATGTGTTTTCTCGACCAAGTGTTAGAGCTAATCGATGGCCAAGGAAAACTACTAACGAGTCTCAACAAAGATAGGCCTTTTTTTTTAGAAATCATGTTGTCGTTTAGTGCGTGGTAACGATTGGGTACCAATTATTTCAGCAAGTTGTTCCTATGATGGTGAGGAAGGTTAAGTTTATGTTCCCAAGATGCTCTTTCCCTCACATCAGTCCTCATTACATGATTGGATAAAGCAGTTCTTAGAATTAAACTTTTCAAACTTATTACTTTATATAGTATCTCTCCCCTCCTCCAAGCTTTTTCCTGTTTATGTGCACCATTACATTCGCCACTACCCCAGCTCCCACCAAGTCTCTGATTTCACAAATGCGTGGGTTTCTGGAGGTTTTGCAATATTCTCCCGGAATCCATTCTGTTCAGACTCAGCATATTGGTGGGTCTTTGAACTTGGAGAAAGTGAGGACTGCAGATTCTGGAGATCAGAGTCGAAAGTGTGGCACCGGAAAAGCACGACAGGCCAGGCAGCATCCGAGGAGCAGGAGAGTTGACATTTTGAGCATAAGCTCTTCATCAGCTTATGTATGACCACATCGACTCTCCTATTCCTCGAGTACTGCCTCAACTGCGGGTCTTTGAACTTGAACATTATTTGACTTTGACTCTATTCTTGACCCCTACCTCACAGGACTCTTTAAACTTTGGGATCTTCTTTGCTGAGGCTGAAGTTCCTGATGAACCAGATGGTCAGTCTATCACCTTGGCTGGAGCACTGTTAATGTGCTGAACACATTTGGCAAGAGAGCTCTTGCCATGATAACTCTGGCAGTTGTACCATAACGTCATCTCAGGAATCTTTCATCTCATGGAACTTTCGTCATGGACCGCGCTGCTGAAACAGGTATTTTCTTTTTGCAGGAGCCTGGATTTTTATGCCGAACAATCTCCTGATAATGTCATGAATCTGCTTCTATTTGCTCACCCAAGATTAGTGCTGGTTCTTGTGAAAACGTACGCAGGTCACTTTCAACCTGTCTGAACTAATCTTTATTCCTAAATTCTTTATACAGCTGTATTGAAGTATGCCAACTTTCTATCTTAATTTATAGATTGTTCTGAAAATCATAATTTACTCTCTCTACTTGTTTATTGAGGAACACAACGTGTTCATATCCTTGGTCACACTACTGAAGGATTATTCTGAGGAAGGTTCACTTGATCCCAAAACATTAACGCTGATTTCTCTCCACAGATGCTGCCAGACCTACTGAGCTTTTCTGGTAATTTCTGTTTTTGTTTCTGATTTTCGTCATCCACGGTTCTTATATTATTTTTTCCTGAAGTGCTGTTGACTTAGCTCTGTTACAGAGTCATAGCATCACGGAGTCATAGAGTTGTACTGCATGGAAACAAACCCTTCATAATCTGAACTGATCTAGTCCCATTTGCCGGCATTTGGCCCACATCCCTCTACACCTTTCCTATTCATATACCCATCCAGATGCCTTTTAAATGCTGTAATTGTACCGGCCTCCACCACTTCCTCTGGCAGCTCATTCCATACACACACCACCCTCTGCATGAAAAAGTTGCCCCTCATGTCCCTTCTAAATGTTTCCCCTCTCACCTTAAACCTATGCCCTACCCGGGGAAAAGACCTTGGTTATTCACTCTATCGATGCCCCTCATGATTTTATTAACCTCTACAAGGTAAACCCTCATGCTCCAATGATACAGGGAAAATAGCCCCAGCCTATTCAGCATCCTTCTATACTCAAACCATCCAGTCCTGGAAACATCCTTGTAAATTTTTTCTGAACCCTTTCAAGTTTAACAACATCTTACCTATAGCAAGGAGACCAGAATTGAAAGCAGTATTCCAAAAGTGGCCTAACCAATGATCTGCACAGCCACAACATGACCTCCCAACTCCTTTACTCAATGCACTGACCAATGAAGGCAAGCATACCAAATGCCTTCTTCACTTTCATGTCTACCTGCGACTCCACCTTCAAGGAACTATGGACCTGCACTCTTAGGTCTCTTTGTTCGGCAACTCCCTCTTCCTTGGTATGTGAAGAGTTGAAATATTTATCTTGAACTTGTGACTTCTCTTTCTCTGGCATCAGATTTGAATCTGCTGTTGCACTTTGTTCGTCAGGCTGTGTTGGCAGCTGTACAATTTCAGCTAAAGATTGATCAATGAGCCTCAGTGGGTGGGACTGCTTATTGTTTGTCTCCCCATCCACATTTTCACACCAATTACACCAGTTTCCGTCATCCACATTTTCCTCGGTGTTGATTTGCAGACCTGACAAGTTGCACTTTGCACACACTCTGATGAGACCTTCAGCCTTTCTTGGCATTGCTGGTCACAACACGACTAACAGAACTCCGGCTGCATTTTAAAAAATTAACTCATGGGAGATAAACATTGTTGATTAAACATTTATTGCCCAGAGGGCAGTTAAGAGTCAACCATGTTGCTGTGGGTCTGGAGTCACATGTAGGCCAGACTGGGTAAGGATGGCAGTTTCCTTCCCTGAACGGCATTAGTGATGAAGATGGGTGTTTCATGGCTATCATTAGATTCTGGATTCCAGACTTTTAAAAAAATATATTTAATTCAAATTTCACTATCTACGATAGCATGATTTGAACCCAGGTGCCCAGAATATTACCTGAGTCTCTAGATTAACAGTCGAGAGTGTGGCGCTGGAAACGCATAGCAGGTCAAGCAACATCCAAGGAGCAGGAGAATTGGCGTTTCGGGCACAAGCCCTTCATCAGGATTAACAGTCAAGCAACAATGACACTCGGCTGTCCTGTTCGCTGACAATCCATAAGAGTCCTCAGTTCCTCCTTTCCAGGATATCCTCCGGAAAGGAAATTGGAATGGTGGTCTCTCGGTGTTCCATAGTGGTGGCCTCTTGGTCTGGCAGGGACCTGCGGCCTTGAGATGATTCCAAAGCAATCTCCTGGCCTCAGGACACTCAAAACGAGGCCTGGAGTGGTCTAGAGTGAAGGCCTGGTACAGACTGGAGCCTAAACACCGACATGGACTCGATTGGAAGAGCTGTTACTCTGAACTTTTTATTTCTTTATTTTTCAAAATTTTTTTCCCTAAGAATTTGCACTTAATGATCGGTACCTGGGTACCTTTGTACCTAAGATGGCACTGTGACTGGAGACTTGTAAACTTCCATTGTACTCATGGGAGTGCGTGACAATCAAGCTAATTCTAATTCGAGTTGACACTCCCCAATAAATCAGCCAATGGTTGTGAAAGTCTATTGCTATTCAATGTATGTGTTCTCAACCAACTGGACTTTAGTCTGTCCATCCTTCAACGCAACACTGGTCAATGGTACCACATCTTGGTCACCCTGGTGTTCTTGCTAAATTGGCTTTAGCCCATTTTGCCAGACACTGCTTCTTCATGTCCATATTTTTCATCACTTACCTCATTAATTTCTTTCTTCCTTTTTCAGTCTGCCCATGAGTCCAGGAAAGCGAAAGGAATGGTCCACCAATCGCCTCTTGACTGTCTGTTCCGAGATCATGCTGTTTTCTGATTGGCTAGATTGTTAGGCTGAAAGGACCTAATGCTTTCTTTAAAGTCTGATCAAAACGAATGCAAGAGGCTCCTGCACTTTAATAATTGTTTGCTACTACTATTAACAGACGTTAAAATTAAATGGTTAGACTAATTGTGAGCAGGAGGGTTTTCTGATACAGTATGTAGACAGGCCATCTGGGGCAATGCCATATTGGCTTTGGGACTGGGTTTCTGGAAAGAGGCCATTCGATCCATCGAGACTGCATAAACTCTCACATGTACATCCTATCCCCTTAACCCTGCACTACTCTCACTCTATCTTCACTTGCTTGGTCCTTATTCTAGTTCCCTCCTTCTTTCCCTTTGTTAATGGACTCAACACTTCCCTGGCATCTCTGACGGATACGGTGTTTTTCGATTTTCTTGCTTTGCCTTGGCCAGTGCAGATTCATGGAGGTGGTGTAGGAGGTTGGGCCCAGTATGTGACCCAGCAAAGTAGACACATGGTGGGGGCGGAGTCGGGTTTGGGTTGGTTCAGTACCCGGGGGCATCGGGTGGCGTCCGTGTTGGCGAGGTCCATCAAAGACTCATCATAGAGAGGGTGTCAGAGGAGGCAAGGTGGCCTCGAAGAGTGGTGATCTTTGTCCCGGTGACAGTGGGGTGGTGAAGGGGACTCGAGTCTGGCCACAGACCAATGGCAGAGCACTCAACAAGAAGGACTGTAAAGGTGGACACTTTTTCTTTACTTCTTCATTTTTCTGCCTTTATATTTTGTGTTTTAGTTTATTTTTCTGTGTTTCAAGATGGCGCCAGAGAGTGGCGACACTTTACAGCATTTTTCACCATGTTTTGTAACTAGTTACACATGACAGTAAATGATTTAAATCAAATCTTATGCACACACCGTCATAGCAAATGTGGGGGCGCCTTGTGTCAGCTCTAGGACTAATCACTGACCTTCTACTCTGAGATGGTATGTCAGCGTAATTCCCTCAAGGAGAGGTGGGTCATCCAACTTGGGCAGCACCCAAGCTGAAGGAGAACACCGATACAGCGTCTTCAAAAACAATGGGTACACAAAAAGCGTATTCCGCTAACACCTACTCAATAAACCACAACAGGAAGACACAACACGCCCGGACCTATTAGTCATACTGCCATACATCATGGACATATTGGAAATGACCACCAGGCTACTCCAATCCCTAGGTATCATGGTAACCCACAAACCAATTGTGAGCTAACTGACGAGTATAAAGGATCGCATACCCACAACTAACGGAATCAATGTTATATATAAAATACCATGTAAGGACTACCACAAACATTACATTGGGCAAACAGGAAGAAAACTAGCCACCAGGGTACACAAACACCACCTAATCACCAAGATATAGAGGTGGTGGTGTTGGACTGGGGTGTACAAATTTATAAATCACACAACACCAGGTTATAGTCCAACAGGTTTATTTGGAAGCACTAGCTTTCAGAGCGCTGCTGTCAACCACCTGATGAAGGAGCGTCGCTCCGAAAGCTAGTGCTTCCAAATAAACTTGTTGGACTATAACCTGGTGTTGTGTGATTTTTAACTTTAACCACCAAGAGACATGATCAACTATCACTTGTGTCCAGACACATGGACAATGAAGGACATTAATTCAACTGGGACAGCATATCCACTCTAGGACAAGCCAAACAGAGACATGCACGGGAATTCCAGGAAGCCTGGCACTCAACCTGGTACTCCATTAAAATCCATGTGGAATAGGACCCCGTATAGAGACCACCAAGAAACAGAACCAGCAACAAAACCTCAAAATGACACCTAGGAGAAAGTGAGGGCTGCAGATGCTGGAGATCAGAGCTGAAAATGTGTTGCTGGAAAAGCGCAGCAGGTCAGGCAGCATCCAAGGAGCAGGAGAATCGACGTTTCGGGAATGAGCCCTTCTTCAGGAATGAGGAGAGTGTATGCCAAGCAGGCTAAGATAAAAGGTAGGGAGGAGGGACTTGGGGGAGGGGCGTTGGAAATGTGATAGGTATCCAACGCCCCTCCCCCAAGTGACACCACCAACCCCAGCAGACCCAGACACACAAATAACAAGTGGAACAGACCACTGACGCTTTACCGAGGCTCTCTGATGATGTTACCGAGAATGGTAACAAAACGCATGCAAATAAACTTACCAGCTCAGTGAGCAAGTCAACAACCTCATCCACAACCTTAGTTACAAATCTTCTCAAGAACTTTGAGCCGAATTAGGCCATTCAGCCCATTGAGTCTTCTCTGCCATTCAAAAAAACATGGCTGATCTGATAACTCGAAACTCCACTTTCTTGTCTTTTCCTCAAAACCCTGATGCCCTTCTCAGTTAAAAAAATCGTCAGTCTCCGTCTTGAATACTTGACTTGATTTGATTTATTGTTGTCACGTGTACCTAAATACAGTGAAAAGTTCTGTTTTGTGACCAGTACAGGCAAATCCAAGCAAATAAGGACATACAGATTATTGGGTGCTCAGACAGAGCGAGGTACAGAAGGTTACTGCTGTGCAGGAGATGTACGAAGCAAGGTCAATGTTAGATTTAGAATGAGAGAGATCCATTTAGCAGTCCAATAACAACAGAGAGGAAGCTGTTCTTGAACCTGTTGGTGCATGTGTTCCAGCTTCTGTATCTTCTGCCTGACAGAAGAGTTTGGAAGAGATTATTACCAGGGTGGGAGAAGACTTTGATGATGTTGGCAATGACCCAACCTCAAGATCTCTCTGTGGTGAAGAATTTCACAGATTCACTCCCCTCTGAGGAAAGAAATTCCTCCTCATCTCTGTCTTCAATGGGTGACCCCTTACTCCGAGATGATGCTGTCTGCTCCAAGACTCTCCCACAGGGGAAACAACGTCTCTGTATCGACTCTGTCAAGTTCTTTAAGAACCTTAATGGCCAAAGATGTGCAGGTTAGGTGAATTGGCCGTGCTAAATTGCCCGTAGTGTTAGGTGCATTAGTCAGAGGGAAATGGGACTGGGTGGCTTACTCTTTGGAGGGTCGGTGTGGACTTGTTGGGCTGAAGGACCAGTTTCCACACTGTAGGGAATCTAATCTAATCTAAGAAAATCTTCCTTGTTTTGACAAGGTGGTCTCTCATTCTAAACTCCAGTGATTACAGGCCCAATCTACTCAACCTCTCCTCATAAGGCTGTCCCTCCATACCTGTATTAGGATAGTGGACTTTCTCTGGACTGCCGCCAGTCTATCTTTCCTTTAATAAAGAGCACAAAAACTGTTCCAGCTTTGCTCTGATTAGTTCCTTGCATAGTTTTAGCAAAATCTCCTTACTGGTATATTCTAACCCCTTTAAAATAAAGGCTAACATTCCCTTTGCTTTCCCGACTAACCTCTGAACTTGGAGGTTAGTTTTCTGTGATTTCTGCATGAGGACTCTCCAATCCCTGTGTTCTGGAGCATTCTGCAATCTCTCACCATTTAAATAACGTTCAGCTCCTCTATTCTTCCTGTCAAAGCGCATAACCTTACATTTCCCCATATCGTATTCCAACTCAAAACGTTAACTCTGTTTCTCCCTCGACAGACACTGCCAGGTCTATTGAGTTTCTCCAGCGCTTTCTGTTTGTATTACATAAACAATTACAGTCTTAACCCCAAAATCCATTAATTGCAGACCCTGGGAGAACTTCCTGGTGAAAAAAAAACAAATTGGTGCTGGGACCTATAAATTTCACCAACATCCTAATGTCATGCGTTCTGTTTCAGTTCAGTTGCTTTATATTTTTTTAAAATCTCCAAATAATAGAGACATCGTTTTAAATTTAAACAGCTTTTTATGTCTTAAAACATCAGTGAACTTTCAATATGCACATCATCATAGCGGGGAGTAAAACACATCACTAACAGTTTCTCTTTGAGAGTCAGGAGTCAGTCATTGTGTCATACAGCATGGAAACAGACCCTTCGGTCCAACCAGTCCATCTGGACATAACCTCAAACTAAGCTAATCCCACCTGCCTGCTCCTGGCCCATATCCCTCCAAACCTTTCCCATTCATGTACTTACTCAAGTGTGTTTTAAGCGTTGTAACTGTACACACATCTACCACTTCCCCTGGAGGTTCATTCCACATGCAAACCACTGTCTGTGTAAAATTTGCCTCATGTCTCTTTTAAATCTTTCTCCTCTCACCACGGAAGTGTGTCCCCTAGTACTGAGATCCCCCTTCCTATGGAAAAGACACCTGTCATTAACACTATCTATACCCCTCATGATTTTATAAACCTCTGTAAGGTCACCCCTCAATTTCCTATGCTTCATTTAAAAAAAGGTAACAGTCTTTCTTTATAACTCAAATCCTTCATTCCCTGCAACATTCCTGGTAAATCTCTTCTGTACCCTTTCCAGCTTAATAATATCCTTCCTATAACAGGGGGCCCAGAACTGGAATACAGACATCCAGAAGAAGCCTTACCAACGTCCTGTATAACTTCAACATACCAAAGACCTCAACATACCTCAACAGACCTTTACTCAAAGGTCTGAGTAAGGAAGGCAAGGGTGCTAAACTTTGCTTGACCCATTAGCTCCATCCGCAGGCTAAAACAATCAAGCACTGTGCAAGGATCTGTGATCAGACAAGCCTAATCTAACAATGCATGCAAGTAGCCATCAGTGACTGGAAAAACCGTTCAGATCAAAGGAATGAAAGGATTGAACTTGCTTTGCACCTGGCATGAACGCTGGGTGATAGGTAACTGTCACGCTGGGCTTGTTGAATACAAGACTTAACATTGTCATGGAATTGCTGAGGGAAAGCTGCAGACTTACCAATGCTGCCTTTTAGAAGAGATGTTAAACTATGGATCAGTCCGCCATCTCACTATAAGTACAAGAAATCCCTTGGAACTATAGCAAGCATTTTTTGAATTGAAACGTTGGCTCTCCTGCTCCTCGGATGCTGCCTGACCGGCTGTGCTTTTCCAGCACCACACTCTTCGACTCAGACTCTCCAGCATCTGCAATCCTCACTTTCTCCAAAATTGGCAGCCGTGCCTTCATCTGCCTGGGTCCTGGGCCCTGAGTCAGACAGTCATCCAGCATGGAAACAGACCCTTCGGTCCAACCAGTCCATGCCGACCACAGTCACAAACTCAACTCGTCCCACCTGCCTGCACCTGGCCCATATCCCTCCAAAACGCTCCTGCTCATGAACTTATCCAAATGTCTTTTAAATGTTGTAACTGTCCCCTCATCCATCACTTCCTCTGGATGCTCATTCTACACACAACTCATTCTCTGTGTAAAAAAGTCACCCCTCATGTCTTTTTAAAATAGTTTTCCTCTCCCCCATCCTAGAAAAATGACACCTGCCATTCACCTTATCTCATGATTTTATAAACCTCCGTAAAGTCACCCCTCAACCTCCGACGCTTCAGTGAAAAAGTCCCAGCTTATCCAGCCTCGCCTTATAACTTAAACCCTCCATTTGCAGCAACATCCTACTAAATCTTTTCTGAACCCTCTGTAGTTTAATATTATCCTTCCTGTAACAAGGTGACCAGAACTGCACATGTCACCCCAGAGAGGCCTCACCAACATCCTGGACAAAATAAACATAACATCCCAACTGCTATTCTCAAAGCTCTGCAATTCCTTCCAATCCCTTTTCCTCTTCTCTCTCTCATCTTTTTTTCAAATGCACCTCAAAAATCTATCTCTTTGGACATGTTTTTGGACACCTGTCCAAACATCTCAGTCTGAGCTGGGTGCCAAATGTTGTTTGACAATATTTCACTGAAGGACCTTAGGGGATTTTCTGAGGTTGACGGTGCTGTAGAGATAAAAGTTCTTGTGGTTGCGGAAGGAAAATGTCCTCATCTTTGTCTTGATTTGAAAAAAAAACAAGTAACTCAGCCCTGAGCCAAACTGAAGCAAGTTGGATAGCACCTGAGTGTAGGAACTGAGCGTTGGCTGACGGCAGGGTGTTGGAAACAGATGGGTTGGCTCCTGTGGAGGAGAGAGAGAGAGAGAGAGATATTTGGCCTTGGCCAGGTTTCAACATGCAAAGAGGAAAGGCAGTCAGAGCTCTGGGAATAGCTCCGGCTGCCAATTTAACCTCTCGCGCAAACGCAAAGGAAGAGGCAACACACCAGAGGGCCCCCGGAGAGTCCTCGCATTTGCAGAAAGAGAATTCGTGTAGCGCCTGCCCTGGCTTCTGAGTATCCCCTTTTGAAATGTAGCATACATTGTAGCAAGACTCCCGAATTCTGCTTTGGGATGAGGGGTGGCATGTGGCTCAGTGGTTAGCACTGCTGCCTCATCGTGCCAGGGACCCGGGTTCGATCCCAGCCTCGGGCAACTGTCTGTGTGGAATTTGCACATTCTCCCCGTGTCTGTGTGGGTTTCCTCCGGGTGCTCCGGTTTCCTCCCATAGTCCAAAGATGTGCAGGTTAGGGTGAATTGGCCATGCTAAATTACCCATAGTGTTCTGAGGTGTGTAGGCTAGGTCGATTAGCCACAGGAAACGCTCGGATACGCAGGTCTGGTTGGGGTGCTTTTTGGAGGGCCGGTGTGAACTTAGTGGGCCACGCTGTTGGGATTCTATAATTCTATCAATCTGTTCAGAGATTCATAGGACCAGGTGGGACTTGAACCCAGGCTGCCTGCCTCAGAGATATGAGCATTGCCACTGCAACACAATAAACTTCCTTCCTCAATTTGTATCATTTTAATTATTTTTCTTTCCAAGATCAGACTTTTTTTTTCTTTTTAACCTATTTTTCTTACCAATCAGTTCAGAGGCGTTATTATACAGCTCATAAGCAGATGGGCTTTGAACATGGGCCTCCTGTCTAAAGGTAGTGATATTACCACCGCACCACAAGAGCCCTGCATCCTCAACTCCTTCATATTGCCACTGATCTTCCCCTTGTATTTTCTCCCTTTATCCATTGACACAAAGTAGTTCCAGCCTTTTGTAACTCCTAATTACTTATGTTTTCCACTTGAGACAACTGGGATTTGAACCTTCACCCCCTTCCCCTACCCCCTCGTCCCCAAGCTCCTGAGTGAGGGGCTCTGCCAAAATCTGCTTTGATAATCCTCCACAGATTCCTGAAGACTTCAATGAGTTCACCTTTGCAGGTGCTTTTTCAAGGTGAAACCCTTCCCATGTTGGGAATGCTGATCCCCTGGCAGCTGAAGTGTTGACTTTGAGTTGAATGTGTTGGAAGAGGGCATGCTGCTAAGCTGTCCCTGTCCATCTGTCAGTGAAGGAGTGTATCTGAAACAAGGCTAATGAAGGAGGCTCCTTCACTCTCTACAATCCTCAACCTGACTATGGTGAAGTTAAAAGAGAAATGAGCTTAAATCTTCCTTTGATTAGCTCTTCAGAGCTTCTTTGTTAACCTCTCAGCATAACTTGATCACCAAGTGCCATGGTAGCGTCACTGGTAATCAGGATAATATTGTAGGGACGTGGATTCAAATCCCACCATGGCAGCTGGTAAAGTTTGAATTCAATTAAAGTCTGAAATATGGAACAATTTTCAATCATTGTAAAAACCCATCTGGTTCACTAATGTCCTTTAAGGAAGGGCACTGCCCATCCTTACCGGGTCTGGCCTACATGCGACTCCAGTCTCACAGCGATGTGATGGAAAATTAATTGGGCAATAAACGTTGAAGGCCCCGGTGACACAAGCAACCTCTGAATGAACACAACCAAATACAGCCCCGTCTGCCATGCCAACAAATCATTCCTCCACACTCATCATAAAACTGCGGATCGCTGACAAAATCAGAAATTGCTGGAGAAACTCAGCAGGTCCGGTTACATCTGTGGAGAGAGAAATAGAGTTCATGGTTAGATTCCGGTCTATCTCTGTGAATTGCATGTTGCATCCAGTGAGGAGTGTGGTTCCCTGTGTTGATTACTAATACCTCCTTAAGCCTTCCACTAGGCCCAGCTCCCCATTCCCTCCCTCATCCTGTAGCCGAACTCTCTCGACCCGAAATCCCTGAAATCCTGAAGATATTGCTGAAAAGTGCATGAATTTTAAAACAGAAGTACAAGGTGGCATTTAATTGCTGTCTCTAAAAGAAGACCCATCGAGACGAAAGGACATATAGGAGTTGGGACGTGATGTTGAGGTTGTACAGGGCCTTGATGAGGCCTCTTCTGGACGACTGTGTCCAGTTCTGGTCCCCCTGTTATAGGAAGGATATTATTAAGCTGGAGAGGGGACAGAGAGATTGACCAGGATGTTTCCAGGAATGAGGGAGGTGGGGTTTGAGTTATAAAGAGAGGCTGAAAAGGCTGGGATCTTTTTCACTGGAGAGGAGGAAGTTGAGAGGTGACCTTATCGAGGTTTATAAAATCATGGAGGGTTATAGATAAGGTGAATGGTAGGTGTCTTCTCCCTAGTGTGGGGGATTTCAAGGGTGTATTTTTAAGGTGAGAGGAGAGAGAGATTAAAAAAAAAGACGTGAGGGGCAAATGTTTTGCACAGAGGGTGGTTTGTATGTGGAATGAACGTCCAGAGGAAGTGGTGGATGTGGGTAAAGTTACAATGTTTAAAATACACTTAGATAAATACATGAACAGGAAAGGTTTGGAGGGATATGGGCCAGGAGCAGGCAGGTGGGACTAGTTTGGTTTGGGATTATGGTCAGCACGGGCTGGTTGGGCTGAAGGGTCTGCTTCCGTGCTGGATGACTCTATGACTATACGGCATTAATTTCTGGGAAAGGGAGAAAGTATTACATTTGCTTAATAGCAGGGATTTGCATGAGAGTGATTGCAAATGTCCTGGATAAATTGTACATCTCCGGCCAAAGTTCGATAATCGAATAAGCAGCAACATGAGTTTCCAAATCTGAGTCAGAAACAGAGTGAGCCTGCTAATGGTTTCTTAACAAGAATGCGAATTTCCAATGCAGTGTTAAATTCAAGAGAGTAAATGGAAGGTGGTTTTTGAGAAGATATGTCGCTCAGGTTGATGATAAGTCTGTACGTTAACCCGCTGGAGCTTGAAGGTTTGTTTTCAGACGTTTCGTCACTTACACTAGGTAACATCATCAGTGAGAATCTCCCGTGGTATGTCCCACCTCTCTACATATAGGTCTTTATAGTGAGGCGGGACATACCACCAGCGTTTCACCAGAGACTCTCACTGATGATATTACCTGGTATGGTGACAAAACATTTTTATTTATAGGTCTTTACAGAGAGGCGGGATATACCACCAGCATTTCACCAGAGACTGTCAATGATGATGTTACCTGGTATGGTGACAAAACATTTGTAAACAAACCTTCAAGCTCAGTGAGCTAACTTAGAGACTTAGTAAATGGAAGTCTTATAACTCATCTCATTTGACATTCGGTGTTGTATAAAGGTTTGATTGGACTGTGCAAGCTATAATATTGTAATATTCCTGCAAAAGATTTCTGAAAACACGACGGCATGTGTCAGCAAATGGAAATTACAGTGTTTATTGTTACTTGCATTTATGGAAATAACAGTAAAATGTGAATATTATGTGCCATAGTCCGGTGCCATTTTATTTACATAAATTATGAAAAGGAATTATTTACATAAAGTTCCGACAAACCATTCATCGTTTCTAATTGGCTACGGGATATTGCCTCACTCCATAGCCACCAAAGCTGTCTCTGAGGCTGCAATACCAAGGAAGAAGCCGCCAACTGGACCCAGAAAGTCGCCTCTGCCAATGCTGCCTCATCCCTGCCAATACCCCAGCTGCTGCCATACCCAGGAGCCTGTCCCAACTCCCATCTTAACGTCTGAGAACTGATGGACCATCCAAATCCTGAAGACCAAGGAATCATCATCCCATCACTGGTGCAGACACCGTCAAAATCTCAGGAGAAAAGAACAGACCCCCCCCCCCCAATCCATTGACGTTGGAGCCATTGCTCAAGCTGTGACCACCACTGAGATGAGGAATGGACCGGATCCTCTGGTCAACTGCTCCCAGCATCATCTCTCCACTGCCACAGCCGCAGAAGGACAAAAGGATGAATTTGATTAAAAAGAGAAGAAAATAAAATTTAAAAAGTGACAATGCTGCTCCTTTGACAAGGTTATTCTGTCCTTGCATTTTTGAGAGGGGTCGTAAATGCAGAGGTCCTGATGTGTCTGATTTGGATTGGTTTTGGGGCCAATTTGATTTGGTTAACAGATATTGCCTCAGGCAAGAAGCTTTTGAGTTTTTTTTTAATAAAAAGCACTTGTACAATGAAAGGGGAGTGGCCAGTTCTCCCAGCTCAGATTATCTCTGGTTTGGTTTTATTAAGTTTTTTTTGTTTGTAGCCGCAGGTCAGGTTTTAGCTGGGAACCCAGAGAAGCTGCGGGACCCAAAGAAATAGCTTCATGCTCTCTCTCTCTCTCTCTCTCTCTCTCTGACATCTCTCCTGTAAGAAGCTGTGTTTGATTTTAACTTTTTTTGTCAAAGGTGTGCCTATAGAGATGTTGCAAGCGTTTGGAACAGCATCATTGAGTTGCAATAGAGTTGATTGGGTTTTCAGATAAGTTATGTTATTCATGTATAAATAATTTCTGTTTTGTTTAAAACCGCATGGATGGGCCAGCTGTATCCCTCCTGGAATATCCACTCTACCCCTGCTTAAAACAACTAGCAAAGTTAGGGTCGGAGCTATCTTCTTGAAATGTTTTGAAGGGATCTGGCCTGGTCCGTAGCAAAAAAAGGTTGTGGTCAGTCATGCTCGGGAACCCATATACTTCCTTCCTCTCCGCCATTTTGAAAAAAAAGATTCAGCCAACAATCGTTTACGTCAAAGAGGAAGGCAGCAGCAGGGTCGATGGAGTGAGATGACAATGGAGGAATGAACACCACAGAGAAAGAGAAAAGGGGAGAAGGAGAGAGAGAAACAGATAGAGAGAGAGAGACACAGAGACAGAGACAGAGAGCTGCGGATGGCGAGAAACACAGGCAGAAGCAAACATTCCATCACATGGAGTGAACTGCTTGGAGTGTGGAAAGCCAAGTCGCTTAAAAACATCGTGCAGAGCAAAGAAAAGAGATGCAGAAGGAGGAGGTACAGAAACTAAAATATGCACATCTTGGGAAAAGAAAAGACAATGGTGGGTTTGAGACAGACTGGCTGCAAAAGTGTATGATGTTTCTGGATTCTACAGTTCCCAGAGGAAATAAATTCACACTGTTATCCAGATCAGGAAGAGAGTGCAGAATAATTCCAAAACAATACATCTGAGACTAGACTATGGTGTAATATTATCCCATTCAGATTGGGAGGTCCTTAACTGAAGATTTGAAAGAAAGTGGTTAGCTAAAGAAAGATGTTCTGAAACTGTATAAGCACCATGTGAGGGTAAGAAAATTCTTCAGCCAGTAACTATCCAAATCAGAGAGGGGAAACGGTTTAACTCTAAGGGCTTTCTCTTTGAAACATGGGCTCCTAATATCGTGGGGTTGGGCAGTTGTGAAGGACAGCGGTTTATTAAGTAGCCGTTAGGTGTAGGAATTATCACTGAGGATCATAGGTCAAACAATCTCTCATCAGAAGCAAGGGTAAACTGAGTGTTTGATGAGATGATTAGATTCTTGGTAGATATTTCATATCAGATTGTTATCAATCCAGTAATGAAACCGATGATTTAATCCCCATCCGATATGACGTGCCAACAGAACTAAAGGAAGAGATTGAAAGACAGGATAGAAAGCAGTTTGAGTAAATTCCATTCTGCTTCAGAACAGTGCACACATTGTCAAGTAGACTTGTCTACTGAGGTAGTATGGGCTGAGGTTAGAAACAGGAGGGGAGAGGTGACACTGCTGGGAGTTATTTATAAGCTTCCACAAAGTTCCAGGGATGTGGAGGAGCGGATTGGTAAATGGATTCTGGGTAGGAGTGAAAGGAACAGGGTGGTCATTATGGGAGACTTTAACTTCCCCAAAATTGACTGGAAATGCTATAACTCCAATACGTCAGATGGATCAGTTTTTGTCCAATGTGTGCAGGAGGGTTTCCTGACACAATATGTCGAAGGGCTAACAAGAGGGGAGGCCAGACTGCATCTGGTGCTTTGTAATGAACCAGGCCAGGTGTTTGATTTAGTGGTAGGGTGAGCACTTTGGA
This sequence comes from Chiloscyllium plagiosum, assembly GCF_004010195.1. Classification (NCBI taxonomy): domain Eukaryota; kingdom Metazoa; phylum Chordata; class Chondrichthyes; order Orectolobiformes; family Hemiscylliidae; genus Chiloscyllium; species Chiloscyllium plagiosum. The sequence goes on along the minus strand of NC_057717.1, from coordinate 92,176,911 downwards.
GAGAGTGACTATAATTCGGTTATGTTTAGTTTAGCGATGTCACAGGCAAGAGTTATCGATGGGGATGGACAATTACAATGCGATTAGGCAAGACTTAGAAGTCATGGAATGGGGTAGCAAAATGCAGGGGATGGGGCAATCGAAATGTGGAGCCCGTTTAAGGAACAGATACTGCATCCAGGAGAAGCGTCCAGGAGAGCTTTCTAAAGCAGTATGTCAACAGTCTGACGAGGCAAGGGGCCATATTGGACCTGGTACTGGGGAACGAGCCAGGACAGGTGGTGGAAGATGTGGTGGGGGATTTCTTTGGGAACAGTGGCCACAATTCTGTAAGTTTTAGAATACTCGTCAATAAAGAAGAGAGTGGTCCTAAGGGAAGAGTACTAAACTGGGCCAAGGCCAATTATATCAAAGTTAGGCAGGAGCTGGGAAATGTGGATTGGACACAGCTATTTGAAGGGAAGTCCACATTTGAGATGTGGGTGGCTCTCAAAGAAAGGTTAAAGATAGTGCAGGATAGGCGTGTCCCGTTGAAGGCAAAGGATAGGAAGGGCAAGTTTTGTGAACCATGGATGACAGGAGAAATCGTACAGCTAGACAAGAGGAAAAAGGAAGTGTACATAAGGTCTACGCAGATAAGAACAGAACGGGGCCTGGAGGAATATCAGAAGAGTAGGACAAGTCTTAAACAAGGAATCAAGCGGGCTAAAAGGGGTCATGAAATAGCTTTAGCAAGCAGAACTAAGGAATATCCCAAAGCATTTTTGTCTTATATAAGAAGCAAGCGGGTAACTAGAGAAAAGATTGGTCCACTAAAAGATAATGAAGGAAGGCTGTGTGCTGAACCTGAGAGAATGGGTGAGATCCTGAATGATTACTTTGCATCAGTGTTCACTGAGGAGAGGAACACAATGAATCTTGAGATTAGAGATAGACGTTTGATTAGTCTGGAACACGTTGGCATAAGTAGGGAAGGTGTGTTGGGTAGGCTAGAGGTTATTAAGGTGGACAAATCCCCAGGACCAGATGGGATCTATCCCAGGTTGCTGAGGGAGGCGAGAGAGGACATAGCTGGGGCCCCAACAGATATCTTTGTGGCATCCTTAAACACAGTTGAGGTGCCAGAGGACTGGAGGGTTGCTCATGTTGTCCCCCTGTACAAGAAGGGTAGTAGCAACATTCTGGGTAACTACAGACCAGTGAGTGTGATGTCAGTGGTGGGGAAGTTGCTGGAGATGGTACTGAGAGATAGGATCTATTTATATTTGTAAACGAATGAGCTTATCGGTGATGGGCAACATGGTTTTGTGTGGGGGAGATCGTGCTTTTCCAACTTAATAGAGTTGTTCGAGGAAGTGACCAAGTTGTTAGATGAAGGAAGGACTATTGATGTCATATACATGGACTTTAGTAAGGCGTTTGATAAGGTTCCCCATGGTAGACTAATGGAGAAAGTGAAGTCACATGGTGTGCAGGGTGTTCTAGCTAGGTGGATAAAGAACTGGTTGAGCAACAGGAGACAGAGAGTAGTAGTTGAAGGGAGTTCCTTGAAATGGAGAAAGGTGACCAGTGGTGTTCCACAGGGGTCAGTGTTAGGGCCACTGTTGTTTGTAATATACATAAATGATCTGGAAGAGGGCACTGTTGGTTTGATCAGCAAGTTTGCAGATGACACAAAGATTGGTGGGGTAGCAGAAAGCATAAGAGACTGTCAGAGAATACAGGAGGATATAGATAGACTGGAGAGTTGGGCGGAGAAGTGGCAGATGGCTTTCAATCCAGACAAATGTGAGGTGATGCATTTAGGCAAGTCTAATTCTAGAGCGATTTATACAATGAATAGAAGAGCCTTGGGAAAAGTTGATGAGCAGAGAGATCTGGGAGTGCAGGTCCATTGTACCCTGAAGGTTGCTGCACAGGTGGATAGAGTGGTCAAGAATGCATATGGTATGCTTGCCTTCATTGGACGGGGTATTGAGTATAACAGCTGGCAGGCCATGTTAAAATCATCCAAGACATTGGTTCGGCTGCATTTAGAATATTGTGTACAGTTCTGGTCGCCACATTACCAAAAAGATGTGGACGCTTTGGAGAGGGTGCAGAGAAGGTTTACGAGGATGTTGCCTGGTATGGAAGGTGCTAGCTATGAAGAGAGGTCGAGTAGGTTAGGTTTAATTTCACTAGAAAAAAGGAGATTGAGGGGGGACCTGATTGAGGTTTACAATATCATGAAGGGTATAGACAGGGTGGATAGAGACAAGCTTTTTCCCAGGGTGAAGGAATCAATAACGAGAGGTCATGCTTTCAAGGTGAGAGGTGGAAAGTTTAAGGGGGATACACTCGGCAAGTACTTCACACAGAGGTTGGTGGGCGTTTGGAATACGTTGCCAGCAGAGGTGGTAGAGGCAGGCATGGTAAGATGCGTCTGGACAGATGCATGAGTAGGTGGGGAGCAGAGGGATGCAAATGCTTAGGAATTGACCGACAGGTTTAGACAGTACATTTAGATCCGTTCAGGCTTGGAGGGCCGAAGGGCCTGTTCCTGGGCTGTAAATTTTCTTTGTTCTTTGTATGTCTTTTATAGGTATGTCCCTGTCAGGCAGGGAGGAGATGATAAGGTAAGGGAACCGTGGTTTACCACAGAAATTGTATCTCTTGTTAAGCAAACGAGGGAGGCTTCAGTGAAGTTGAGACGAGATGGTTCAGATGAGGCAATGGAGAGTTACAGATTAGCTAGGAAGGATTTAAAGAGAGAGTTAAGAGGAACAAGGAGGGGATATGAGCAGCCTTTAGCAAATAGAATAAAGGAGAACCCTAAAGCTTTCTATCGGTATATGCGGAATAAAAGGATGACTAGGGTAGGAACAGGGCCATTCAAAGACAGAAGTGGGAAGTTGTGTGTGGACCCTGTGGAGATCGAAGAGGGGCTAAATGAATATTTCTCATCTGTTTTCACTCAGGAAAAGGAGAATATTGTAGAGGGGAAGAATGAGATATGGGCTATTAGATTTGAAAGGATTGAGGTTAGTAAGGAGGAAGTGTTAGCAATTCTAAAAGGTATGAAAGTAGATAAGTCCCCTGGGCCAGATGTGATTTATCCGAGGATTCGCTGTGAAGATAGGGAGGAGGTGTTTGAGCCTTTGGCCTTGATCTTTAACTCATCATTGTCTACAGGTTTAGTACCAGAAGACTGCAGGGTTGCAAATGTTGTGCCCTTGTTCAAGAAGGGCAGCAGAGATGACCCAGATAATTATAGATCAGTGAGCCTTACTTCTGTTGTAGGAAAGGTTTTGGAAAGGATTATAAGAGATAAGATTTATAATCATCTCGCAAGCAACAATTTGATTGCAGATAGTCAACATGGTTTCGTCAAGGGCAAGTTGTGTCTCACAAACCTCATTGAGTTTTTTGAGAAGGTGACCAAGCATGTAGATGAGGGTAGGACAGTTGACATCGTGTACATGGACTTCAGTAAAGCCTTTGATAAGGTTCCACATGGTAGGCTGTTGGAAAAAATGCAGAGGCATGGGATTAAGGGTGATTTAGCAGTTTGGGTTCAAGACTGGCTTTTTGTAAGAAGGCAGCGAGTAGTGATTGATGTAAAATATTCAGTCTGGAATTCAGGTATTAGGAGTGTCACAAGGATCTGTTTTGGGACCACTGCTGTTTGTCATTTTTATAAATGACTTGGATGCAGGCATAGGTGGATGGATTAGTAAGTTTGCAAATGACACTAAAGTCGGTGGAGTAGTGGACAGTGTGGAAGAATGTTACAGGTTGCAGGGGGACTTGGATAAACAGCAGAATTGGGCTGAGAGGTGGCAAATAGAGTTCAATGCAGCTAAATGTGAGGTGATGCACTTTGGGAAGAATAATAGGAAGGCAGAGTACTGGGTTAATGGAAACATTCTTGGTAGTTGGATGTGCAGAGGTATCTTGGTGTCCATGTACATAGATCCCTGAAAGTTGCCACCCAGGTGGATAGTGCTGTTAAGAAGGCATATGGTATGTTAGGTTTCATTGGTAGAGGGATTGAGTTCCGGAGCTGTGACGTCATGCTGGAACTGTACAAAACACTAGTGTGGCCTCAGTTGGAATATTGTGTACAGTTCTGGTCACCCCATTACAGGAAGGCTGTGGAAGCATTGGAAAAGTTGTAGAGGGTATTTACCAGGACGTTGTCTGGTCTGGAGAGATGGTCTTATGGGGAAAGGCTGAGAGACTTGGGTCTGTTCTTATTGGAGAGAAGAAGGCTCAGAGGGGGTTTAATAGAGACATACAAGATGATCAGAGGTTTAGATAGGGTAGACAGTGAGAATTTGTTTCCTAGGAGGATGATGTCTGCTTGTACAAGGGGGCATAACTACAAATTGAGGAGTGATAGATTTAAGACAGATGCAGGTTCTTTATTCAGAGAGTGGTAAGGGCATGGAATGCTGTACCTGCTACTGTATTTAACTCAGCCACATTAGGGAGATTTAAACAATTCTTGGATAAGCACATGGATGATGATGGGATAGTGCAGGGGGATGGGCTTACATTAGTTCACAGGTTGGTGCGACATCAAGGGTTGAAGGGCCTGTCCTGTGCTGTATTGTTCTATGTTCTATGCTCTCGATTGCCATCTTGGAGATGGACGCTCCATGAGATAATGAAGTGTTGACTAATCTCCTTGGCTTGCTTGAGGGTGGGAGATCATTCCAACCTCACATGTGTGAATACACACCCAGTGATGATGAAAGAAGCTTCGAGCAATGGCTGTCCCATCAACCTGCTGCCTATGTCCTTATATTCAGAATAATGAGAGAAACGGTGTGTCAGAACTCATTCATTGATAGCTCAATATTTTGGGAAGCCCTGAGAATGTAAAAGGCAATATATGAATGCAATTTATTCATTTGTTTCACACTGTCCCTGCCCTGGGAGTGTTTGATGGGGACAGTGTAGAAGCAGCTTTACTCTGTATCTAACCTCATACTTTCCTGCCCTGGGAGTGTTTGATGGGGACAGTGTAGAAGCAGCTTTACTCTGTATCTAACCTCATACTGTTCCTGTCCTGGGAGTGTTTGATGGGGACAGTGTAGAGAAAGCTTTACTTTGTATCTAACCCCATGCCGTTCCTGTCCTGGGAGTGTTTGATGGGGACAGTGTACAGGGAGCTTTACTCTGTGTCTAGCCCCATGCTGCCCCTGTCCTGGGAGTGTTTGATGGGACACAATGTAGAGGGACCTTTACTTTGTCGTTAACCCCATGCTGTTCCTGTCATGGGAATGTTTAATGGGGACAGTGTACAGGGAGCTTTACTCTGTTTCTAATCCCGTGCAGTCCCTGTCCTGGGAGTGTTTGATGGGACACAGTGTAGAGGGATCTTTACTCTGTATCTAACCCCATGCTGTCCCTGTCTTTTGAGCATTTGATGGGACATAGTGTACAGGGAGCTTTTCTCTGTGTGTCTAACCCCATGCAATCCCTGTCCTTGGAGTGTTTGATGGGACACAATGTAGAGGAAGATTTACTCTGTATCTAACCCCATGCTGTTCCTGTCCTGGGAATGTTTGATGGGGACAGTGTAGAAGGAGTTTTACTCTGTAGCTAACCCCATGCTGACCCTGTCTTGGGAGTGTTTGATGGAGACAGTGTAGAGGAAGCTTTACTTTGTAGCTATCCCCATGCTGTTCCTGTCCTGGGAGTGTTTGATGTGGACAGTGTAGAGGGAGCTTTACTCTGTAGCTAACCCCATGTTGTCCCTGTCCTGGGAGTGTTTAATGAGTCAGTGTAGAGGGAACTTTATACTCCCACTGAGTGACATGAAAGTGCGCGGTTAAAGGACAATTTCCTAGAATTGAGGATATTACATTTTCTGATCTTAATATCAGTGCAAAATTCGCATTAGATTCTTAAACAAAAGAAAAACATTTCTACGATGGCAATGCAAACTATAAGCCATTCCCTTTCTTCTCCGTTCAAACTGAAATAAAATAATATCTCTTTACAAAAATAGTACAGTTATTGCTGTGAGAAACAGCAGCCCCAAGAGGTCTCCCAGCAGCAGTGAGAGATTAATTAATTTGTTCGAGATCTGACTGAGTGCAAGGCAGACGGCATATTTTCAATCTGTAGCAGAGCACTGCCAAAGAGATACCGCTTGAGTGTCATGCCTATGGAAGGGAGGGAGGGAGGGAGGGAAGGTGATGGTTATGTTCCAATTCTAGTTAAGACTAAAAGAGAGAGGAGAAAGTGAGGTCTGCAGATGCTGGAGATCAAAGTTGAAACTTTATTGCTGGATCAGCACAGCAGGTCAGGCAGCATCCAGGGAACAGGAGATTCGACGTTTCGGGCATTCCTGAAGAAGGGCCTGTGCCCGAAACGTCGAATCTCCTGTTCCCTGGATGCTGCCTGACCTGCTGTGCTGTTCCAGCAATAAAGTTTCAACTAAAAGAGAGAGTCAGGAATGACAGATAGCCGGGACAGTCACTCTCTGAGTCGCCTTTACCTTCCTAAGTCAATAAATAAAAAGTTGGAACGGCTTATGCCCATTATAACTCCAACATCTCAAACTCAGGAGGTAGAAGATTCCAAGTCCCATTCTGAAAATGTCGGCGTGGAATCCCAATTGATATTCCAGTGCGAGGGTGTGCTGCATTGCGGAGGTGCAACTGAGACCACAATGCAAGGTCCTGTCTACAGGTGAGCTGCCTTCTTGAATTGAGTTGAGCTGGTGAGGGTAGGACTAGGAGGATAGAGCAGATGAATGCATGGCTGAGGAGCTGGTGCATGGGAGAAGGATTTACATTTTTGGATCATTAGAATCTCTTCTGGGGTAGAAGTGACCTGTACAAGAGGGACAGATTGCACCTAAATTGGAAGGGGACTAATATCCTGGCAGGGAGATTTGCTACAGCTGTATTCCACGTGCTGAAGGTTGACCCACAATGCTATTACGGAGGGAATTCCAGGATGTTGACCCAGTGACACTGAAGGAACGGCGATATATTTCCAAAAGATGGTGAGTGGCTTGGAGGGGAACTTGCAGGGAATGGTGTTCCCCTGTATCTGCTGCCCTTGTCCATCTGGATGGAAGTGGTCATGGGTTTGGAAGGTGTTGTCGAAAGATCTTTGGTGAATTTCTGCAGTGTGTCTTGTAGATGGGATATACTCGTAAATGGCAGGCAGCAAATGTGGAAAAAGGTGAGGAAAATCCTCCTCTGGTGTGAGGCCACAGTCTGGAATCAGTCAAACGTGCCCCTTGGCCATTGCAACATGGCTGCCTGTGGGATCCTGCTGTGCGTTGATTGTGTGTAGCATTTTCCACATTGTAAGAGCCGCCTCATTTCAAAGATAGACACAAAAGCTGTACACCGGCTGCGAATTGCTTCCGGATTGTGGGTGTGGAAAGTGTAAAGTCAACTGGGGAGCTCTCTTTATCAACAGGATTTCTGGGGTTTTGAGTTGTTGGTGGGGCAGTGTGAAAATGCCTCAATTAAAGGTGGCAGAGGTCGAATCACCACGAGGTGAAACTGTCCGACCTAACGCGCATTTCTCCATGAGGACTTGGCCTCATGCCTGCAGGCCAGAACCACGCTGACAGGTTCGACAAACACAGGCCGAAATCAAATTCCCTCTGGTGATCTGAACAAAGTTAATAAATCAAGAAGTTGTCAATTCAGTCTACAACTTTAAACTATACTGGGTAGCATGGTGGTTGACAGTGCCAGGGACCCGGGTTGATTCCCGCCTCGGGCGACTGTCTGTGTGGAGTTTGCACGTTCTCCCCGTGTCTGCGCGGGTTTCCTCCGGGTGCTCCGGTTTCCTCCCACAATCCAAAGATGTGCAGGGCAGGTGAGTTGGCCATGCTAAATTTTGCCCATAATGTCCAGGAGTGTATAGGGAAGAAGGGTCAGTCATGGGAAATGCAAGGAAGTAGGGCGGTTCTGGGTGGGATGCTTCTTGCAGGATCAGTGTGGACTCGATGGGCCAAAAGGCCTCTTTTTGCATTGTAGGGTTTCTGTGATTCTATGAAAGGATAAAGGGAAAAAAAATCTTAAAAGAGTAACCATCTGGAAGTAAGAGTCTAATGGTAATGGTGGCACGGTGGCTCAGTGGTTAGGACTGCTGCCTTAGAGGGCCAGGGATCTGGGTTCGATCCCAGCCTCGGGCCACTGACTGTGTGGTGTTTGCACATTCTCCCCGTGTCTGCGTAGGTTTCCTCCGGATGCTCCGGTTTCCTCCCACAGTCCAAAGGTGTGTAAGTTAGGTGAATTGGCCACGCTAAATTGTCCCACCGTGTTCAGTGATGTGTAGGTTGGAAGCATTATTCAGGAGGGAATGTAGAATAAAAGGGTAAGGGAAAGGTTCTGGGTGGGATACTCTTCAGAAGGTCAGTGTGGATTTGTTGGGCCAAATAGCCTGTTTCCACGCTGTAGGGATTCAACTCTATTCTAACCATGAAATGATTGTTGGGGAAATATCCATCTGGTTCACTGATGTCCTTTCGGGAAGGAAAGCGCCATCCTTACCTGGTCTGACCTACATGTGACTCCAGACCCACAGCCATGTGATTGACTCATCGCTGCCCTCCTGGGTAATAAGTGCTAGCCAGCAAGGCCTACCTTCTACAAACAAATGAAACTGAAATACATACAGTCATAGAGTCATAGAGATGTACAGCATGGAAGCAAACCCTTCGGTCCAACCCATCCATGCTGACCAGATACCCCAACCCAATCTAGTCCCACCTGTCAGCACCCAGCCCATATCCCTCCAAACCCTTCCTATTCATATACCCATCCAAATTCCTCTTAAATGTTGCAATTGTACCAGCCTCCACCACATCCTCTGGCAGCTCATTCCATACACATACCACCCTCTGCATGAAAAAGTTGTCCCTTAGGTCTCTTTTGTATCTTTCCCTCTCACCCTAAACCTATGCCCTCTAGTTCTGGACTCCCCAACCCCAGGGAAAAGACTTTGTCTATTTACCC
>NC_057717.1:92166122-92167364 GCF_004010195.1 Chiloscyllium plagiosum | reverse complement strand
ACATACACACAGGCACACACACTCACACACATAGACATACACACACACACAGACACACACACACAGACACACACAGACACTCTCACACACACATACAAACACAGACACTCACACACAGACATACAAACACAGACACACACAGACTCTCTCACACACACACACACACACAGACAAACATATTCAGTGAATGACCCCCAAAATTGGATCTAACATGAACATCTTGATACTAAGGATTGTTATGCGGAGGAGTCTTCACCAATTAAGTCGATGACTACAATAGCAGACACTACTACAGAAACTCAGCAGCTCTGATAGCAACTGTGGAAAGAGAAACACAGTCAGTGTTTTGCGTGCAGTGACCCTTTGTCAGAACTGAAGACTGCTGGGAAAAGGTGACTGATGGCGGGAGTGGGGTTCTGGGAGTGAGGGGGTTTGGGGGATGGAGTGCTACAACAAATAGGTGACCCAGAGAGTGAAAGAGACAATGAAACAAATGGCTTGCTGATGACGAGCTGAGGAAGAAGTATTTAAGTGAGCAAACGGATAGGTTCAAACGGAGACAGCAGCAGGACTGCATCAAGTTGCATATATTGGGAAGAGATGATTTAAACACTAAAATAGAACAAAGAACTGCAGATTCCGGAAATCAGAAACGAAAACAGAATGTGCTGAAGGAAACAGTTGCTTCTCCTCACTGGAGTCACTGGGACCAGAGGGCACAGTCTCAGAATAAAGGGGAGCCAATTGAAGATTGAGATGATGAGGAATGTCCTCTCTCAGATGGTTGTGGGTCTTTGGATCACCTTGTCACAGAAAGAGCCGTGGGAGCAGAGTCCCTGTGTATGTCTAAGGCTGAGAGAGATTCTTGATCAGTCAGGGAATCAATGGTTAAGGGGAAAGGACGGGAAAGTGGATGTGAGGAATGTTGGATCAGCCGATTGAATTTGGATTATTTTCTTGATTTGAAGGATTGAATATTGAATGGCAGAGCAGGCTTGAACAACCTACTCCTGCTACTATTTCTAATAGTCTTCAGGCCTAATTCAGCAAGGCTGGCAGTATCTGTGGAGAGAGAAACAGAGTTAATGTTCTGAATCCAGTGAATCTTCATCAGGACTGACCGCAGTTCCCACACCACTGCCCACACCACTGCCCTTGAACCCCACCCCTCCCCACGCAACAAGAACAGAACCCCCCGATCCTAAACTTCCACCCCACCAACCCCACATACAATGCATCACC